>NC_089849.1:118542446-118739946 GCF_035609145.1 Eleutherodactylus coqui
AACTTTGCTAATACTGACTTGGTTCTATTTGATTGGCTGGTAGAGACTTTATCTCTTCAAATGGGGATTCCCACCTGAAACCCAAATACTTACCTCCTCCTGGTCTTCAGAGCGCCGCTACTGTGTGCCCACTGTAGCGCCTCCTCCCTTCTCCTCTCCTCCTGCGGAACCAAGGAGGAGAGGTCAGGGTAGAAGTGGAAGAAGATCCCGGATGCCATCAGCTGTGTGATTATCAGCCGGGGATTAGCTTCATGGTTGACCCCTGGGGAAAGTGGGACACAGGATCCCAAGGCGGGGCTGTCTGGTTACCTTAATATTCATGTCCTTCTGAGACGACTTCTTAATATACAGAACCCCTTTTATGACATCCATATGTCTAAATAGGATGCATGGACAGTGCTTGTGTTCATGAGACAATCCTTTCCAAGGCCAATGCAGAGAGGGGCTCCAGAGAGTGTCTCTCGCTCTAGAGGACCCAGGATGTCTATGTATTATTTGGACTGTCCATGGATTTTTAATGGGCACTTTGTTATGCTTCTTTTCACCAGAAGTGGTGCTGCAGTAGAAATGAACACATACAGCCAGGCCAACTACAGATTACAACTGATGACTGGGGGTCATTATATGAACTAACAAAAAAGTTGTCAATAAAAACCGAATGTTTAAAAAAAAAATGTCAGAAATGAACACCACATTTTTTTAAAATCGTTTTTTAAATCGTGTATTGAAAAGTAAACATGCCAAATCGATAACATTTTAGAATCACATATCAGTAGTGGAAATATAATAAGTAAAACAAATCAAGAAACAACTTATCACAGCATATAGTGACTCCTGCACAACCCAGAGGAAAGAGAAAAGAAGGAAAAAAGGGGAAGAAAACGAGAAGGAGAAGAAAAAAGAAAAGAAAGGGAGACACATATGGAAGGGACATGGCTTGACAGAAGTGAAACCACCCGGGTACCGATCCGCAGCTCACCACAGGCCCTCCTCACAGAATGATTCTCAGTTCCCAAATCCGTCCCCAGCTTCCTCTAATTACTGATATCCCCTTCGCAGAGTTGATATGGCAGAGGAAAGCAATCGGGGAGGGAATAGAGTAAGCGAGGAGTCACACCATCAGCCCCATACTTTCTGAAATTTATCTGGCCATTTGCGTGCCTTATAAACCAGGTTGTTGAGGGGAATAGTTGCATTGGTGAGTTCTCTCCACAGCGCCAGGGAAGGGCCCCTCTGGTCCATCCATCTCAATGCAACTACCTTCCTAGCCAGGAACAGGACCTCTCGTAGAAAGATTCTGTCATGGTGTTCCCATTGCTCTTCATCAAGGTTACCGAAAAGGCAGACCTCTGGGACCACGGGGACTGGGATGCTGAGGATGTCAGACAGCAGTCTTGTGACCTCACCCCAGTACGACCAAATCAACGGACAGTCCCAGATCATATGCCAGAAATCAGCGACAGTACATGTGCATCTGATACAGTGCGGAGATGGGTTCCTGCGCATTCTTTGCAGCCTCGCCGGGGTGAGGTAGCACTGATGTACTATGTATAACCGGATCATTCTGTTATTTACTGAGGGGAAGACAAATAAAGGCGATTCTAATAAGTCTTGAAACGTGACATCAGTTAGTGCTGGGATCAGGGATCTCCATTTGGTCAAGAAAGGGGGAATCTCCCAGGTGGTCGTTGATGTTATTAGGTGGGAATAAATTGTCGAAATAAGACCCTGGGGCCCCTGGGGCAGCAGAATTCCTATTAGGGGGTAGTGGGATATGTTACTGCTCACGGGTGGAAATTGCGTCTGCAGCGCGTGCCTAAATTGGAGGTACTTATAGAAATGCAATCGAGGTATTTGGTACTGGTTTTGCAGTTGCTCGAAAGATAGCAGTACATTGGAGTTGTGAAGGTCGCCCAGTCACATTATATACCATGTTGTCCCCACATCGCAAAGTCAGCTAGTGGCCATAGCCCCCGCAGCTCAGGTTTCCCCCACAACGGCACATCCGTGACTATGTCAGAGAATCCGCCCACCACCTTAGCCTGGCGCCAAACCTGTATCGCCAGTCTGTGTATGGGTAGCATCCTTCCTGTCACTGCAGCAGAGAACTCAGCACCAGCCAAAGACTCCGCGTGTTAAGTACATGCGCCAAGTGGGCTTCAGAATTAGGTAGTGGGCTATCTCCCAGCCAGCATTTCAAGTGTATCAGTTGACTGGCTATGTAGTATAGACACAGGTCTGTGAGTGCCGACCCGGCAGCTCTCTTGGGTCTCTGGAGGGTGGAGATTTTGAGTTTCGGGCGGGAGTTTCCCCATATAAAAGAGGACATGGGGGAATCCATGTTCCGAAAAAACCTTCCTGGAACAGGCGCTGGGACATTTTGTAGGACGTAGAGGCATTTGGGTAGAACAATTATTTTAATTAGGTTGATACGGGCTGCCACTGATAATGTAGGGATCCCCAAACACGAAACGTGGACCTAAACAAATCCACCAGGGGGAATACATTCAGGTCCAGTGCTCGGCCTACGTAGTTGGTGATCTGGATACCTAAATATTTGAAATCATTGGTGATTTGAAGACCGCAGAAAAGATCCATATATTTCAGGGTGCTCTGCGCAGACACTGGCATTAGAGCTGATTTCGCCCAGTTATTATGTAAACCTGAGTACGACCCAAATTTGTTAATGATGTCCATGGCTCGAGGCAGGGAGACCACCGGGTCAGACATAAAAAGCATGAGGTCGTCGGCATATAATGCCACGCAGTCTTCTCTATCTCCCACCATAATCCCATTGTCCGTCGGGCTCGCTCGAAGCATGAGAGCCAGCGGCTCAACATCTAGGGTGAAAAAGAGTGGGGAGAGGGGGCACCCCTGTCTCATGCTCCTGTGTAAAGGGAAGTATGTGGAGCAGGTACCGTTGACTGAGACGGCGGCCAGTCTCCAAATCCGAATCTCTCCAAGACCTGAAACAGGAAGGGCCACTCAATAAAGTCGAAAGCTTTGGTAGCATCTAGGGAGGTCAGTGCCCAATCCTTCCCCTCAGTTGAGCCGATCTGCGTTACTACTTGGATTTTCTCTCGTAGATTTCCCGGGCATAAATCCGGTTTGGTCGGGGTGTATTAAATCTAAGATTATGGTGTTAAGTCGTCTGACTAACATTTTGGTTAGGAGTTTATAATCTGAGTTTAAGAGAGAGATGGGCCTATATGATCCACAATCTAAAGCTTCTTTTCCTGGCTTAAGGATAAGTATAATTGTAGCCTTGTAAAAGGAAGGGGGCAGTGATCCACTATCATAAGCCGCGTTATATGCTTTTAGTAGTTTAGGAAGGAGAATCTCTTGGTATTTTAGATATATCTTGATCGGTAGGCCATCGGGGCCCGGGGCCTTACCACTGGACATTTCTGCAAGGGACTCTGTCAGTTCCGTTATTGTGAATGCGGTGTCTAGCGAGGTCTGTTGGTCTGGGGTAAGCACCAGGAAATTGATATCCGAAAGGTAGTCCACGACTTCTTGTTGGCCTGGGTGGCCTGGAATCCAGTAGCATATAGTTTATTGTAATAATGTTGGAATCTCTCCCCTATCAGCTTCTTTTCATGTAGGATCTCTCCGGATTCGGATCTGATACGGAGTATTGACGGAGATGCTGATTTTTGGTGCACTAAGTGTGCTAATGGGCTACTGGATTGATTGCCCAGTTCGTAGAATCGCAGCTCTGCAAAAAAGGATGCTCTCCAGGCTTTTTCTTGCAGGAGTATTAGATATTGTCTCCCCTGCCCAGCCACTGTTCCCTGTGCTCATCAGATGGGTCCACCACGTAAGCTACCTCTAGTCGCGTATACTGGAATGCCATCTCTTGCTCGATTCGGGACGAGTCCCTTTTAATATATGAGATAGTGGATTTTAAGGCGCCCCATAAAAAGGTCTTCATTGTCTCCCATATCACCGCTGGGTCAACATCCAGTTGGTTTACCTCTAGAAAGCAAGTGAGCTGATCGGGGATCCTGTCATTAGGGCCAAACAAGCTTAACCAGAATGAATGCACACGCCAGTTATGCCTGTGGGCTCGTGCGTCCGGAGTAGTGATATCAACGCGTATGGGGGAGTGATCCGATACGCCCTTAGGGAGGTGTTCAATGTGGGTTATAGCTGCGCAGAGTCTGGTGTTCCCGAGACAGTAATCTATTCGGGAAAGTGCGTTCCTGTTGGCAGAATGGCACGAGAACTCTTGCGCTAACGGGTGCCCATCCCTCCAAGCATCGCTCCAACCCACTTCCTGCACAAATAGGGCAAGGGGGGTGGGGGGAGGCTGGGCCACGGGAGCACGCGATGCACCAAACCTGTCAAGTTGAGGGTCTAGTACCATATTTAGGTCTCTCGTACATAGGATAGAAGCATTGGGATATTGAGTAGCGAATTGAGCCGCCTGGTGGAGAATTGCAATCTTGGCCATCGGAGGGAGATAAATTCCTATGAGTACGTAAGGAAGAGATTCTATCCACGCTTGTATAAAGACGAATCTGCCCTCTGGGTCCCTGACAGTATGACCCGGCTCCCATCTAAGTCTTTTTATGGATCAGAATTGATACGCCTCTGGAATAGGATGTATGAGTGGAGTGCAGGGCTCATTGGAACCATGCCTTCTGCAATAGTCTATTTTTTTCCGAGATCAAATGTGTCTCTTGGAGACATATTATATGCAGGTTAAGGCCCCTAATATAGGAAAAAATCATAGACCGCTTCCCCAGGGGTTCCCATCCCCCGTACTTTTCAGGAGAGTATAGTGATATTAGTCATTGAGCTGGAGAATAATATTAATAGATAGGAGAATTTCCCATTTCGAGGTGAGTACGCCCTACGTGTCGCTTCTCGTCAGATTTCTTTGTTTCTCAATCCAGTACTATGCCTTTTAATTATGTCTTATGTTAGTTCTAAACAATATGCTGTGAAAGTATCTCCATGTAATTGAATTTGAATTACTAATATCGAAGGCTTGCTTAAGTAAAAACAACTTGGTGACCATTAACTTGAACATAAGCTTACTTGTGGTAACGGGGGAGACTGTGCACCTAAAGTCCGATAACTAATATGGGCACAGTCAAACAGATCAAGTCTGTTCCATGAGCTCAAGGACCCCATCAGCACAGGTACTTATTTTTTGACTGCCCAACAGGGGGGTCGCATATTTGTACTCAGGATAACTAGAGTATTACAAACGTTATGTAACTAATCCTGCCCTTCTCCAGACTATCAACAAGCAGAGCGAATAGGAGGCATGAGGGGAAGGTGGGGGAGGCAGGGTGGGAAGGGGTGCGAAACACAGAAGGGGAGGAATAAGCAAATAGAGGTTATCATAGCCAGTCAAGCAACATAGTTCTCCCCCACATGGAGCTCGAACTAGTAATCAACACTGTCCTGACAAGTTATCTCATCGGGTATACTCGCCGAGAGTTTACTGGCGTCTGGGTGATCTCAGCATGCGGTTGAGCCAGTCCTCGACCTCCTCCGGAGTAGAAAAGAAGGAGGTGTGCTCGCTGTGGACCACGCACAGCCGGGCTGGGTACACCATGGAGTATGGTATGGATGCCTCTCTCAGTCGACGTTTGACAGCCACAAAGGTCGCTCTGGTTTTCTGAAAGGTAGCGGAGAAGTCCGGGAAAATAGAAATGTTAGTGTTCTGGTACTGGAGAATCTGCTTGCATCTAGCCGCTTGAAGAGCGATGTCTCTGTCTTTACTGCTGAGGAATCTTGCTAGCATTGGTCTCAGAGGTGCACCTGGGGTTGGGGGGCGGGCCGGGATCCTATGGGCTCGCTTGATAGCGAAGGCTGTGGAGAAGTTGGCATCTGGCAGGAGCTCCTTCAGCCATGATTCCATTAACGAGCAGGGATCTTGACCCTCAGTGCATTCCGGCAAGCCCAGGATCCAGAAATTGTTTCTATGCAGCCTATTCTCCAAGTCATCTGCGCATTGGGCCCAAGCATTTGCTGCCTTGTCCAGTTCTGCGAGCTTGCCCGGTACGGGATCTGCCGCGTCCTCCAGTTGGGATATTCGTGTTTCCACCTCTCTGACCCGACCCCTGAGGTTGTGCATATCTTGCCTTAGTAATCCTACATCTATTTTGACCTCCTCAATCTTTCCTGTCATTGCAGTAGTGCTAGAATGTACGGCCTCTAGAAGTTGGGCTGTGACTTGCCGCAGTGTAGGTTCCTGCTCCTCAGCCGAGGCATGGCTGGCTCAGGCACTTTAGCAGAGTCTTTGTCCGGGCTGGGAGTTTGGCGCGAAGTGCCAGCTGCCAGCTCTAGCACAAAGGCCTTGAGACGTTCCGCTATTGGAGGGGGAGTATGACGATTCTTCTTGGAGGACTTGCGGCCGCCCCACCTACAAGAGGAAGACGGTGATGGTATGTTGGCGGTCCTTATGCTTTAGAGATTCAGCAGAAAGTCCGTGCACAGGCGGAAGACAGAGAAAATGAAATCTGTTCGGTATTGGAGTGGGGAATCCAAAATTTCAAGGGGTTAATAGCTCAGTCCAACACTTTTGCAGTCAGGTGAGTGAGAGCTGTCTTGTGATTGTGGCGAGGTCGTCACCTGTGAGGGGGTCCACCTCTGTCCTCTGCTTGGTGATATATTAAAGATCGGGATGCGAGGAAGACCCGAATTGCTGGGGAATGGCTGCCCAATGGTTTAATCAGAAGGCTAGGTGGCGTTCAGTGCCGGCAGCAGGGTAGTCATGGATGAGGGAGGCAGTCCCAAGTTACCGCTTGATAGTACAACCGCAGCCGGGGTTGCAAAGGTGTGGTAATATACAGTCTCGTGTTCAATCTCCAAGGAGCGGGTCTGTACTTAGCATCAGCATTTCCGCCGCCGCCTATGAGCAAGGCGGCACTCCGCCCGGCGATATGTCTGTAATGTTTTATCAGGAGTTTAGTCACACCTTGAGGGCTATCATCCGGTGGCTGCAGATGTGGAGGGCACCCCCTAGTTTCCGCTTGATAGTGTATCTGGGGCTGGAGCACGTAGAAGGCTTGAAAAGCAAAGGGTCAATAGCTCAGTCTAGCGATATACCAGTCCAGGGATTAGTCGTCATATAGTGTAGTGAATTCAGATGTGGGGGACCCCCCTTCAATGTCCACATAAGATTATTTAGGTTCTGGGATGGGAGGGAGTCCCAGGATGTGAAGGGTTAGTAGTTCAGGCTAACACTTCAGCTAGCGCAAGCAAGTGCGCAGACAGGAGCTCCTGATGTTTAGCTAATGGCACGCCAGATATTGAGGTTTTGGGGCTGCAGGCATTCGTGCATCTCTCTGGTGGTCTGCCAGCCGGGCAGATGGCCTTTGTCCCGCTAATTGCAAGGGGGGGGGGGGGTTCCACAAATGAGAGGGGTTACACTCAGTCTCCCCTACAGCACGGCTCCCAAGCTGTGGCCGCTTCAAAGTGGCTGCAGTATGTGGCCCACGTAACTAGCTGGGGCTGTAGAAATGGGGAAACGGTGTGAAGCAGCTGTGCTTTGCCTCTTATACAGTTCCTGAGGCGGGGGGGGGGGGGGTCCACACATGTCCCTCTGATGCACTGAATGGAGTGAAGGCGGGGGACTCCGGCCTGGAGCATGGCGCCAGCCAGCAAGGTCTCCCCAAGCAGTCCTCCCCAGGATAGCCTCTCTGCTCCACACCAGTGTCCCAGAAGAGCTCCGGAGCACCCGAACAGGAGCGCCGAATCAGCGGTGCTGCGCCGACCAGGAGAGCTCCAGCACTGACCTTTCCTCCCCTGCACATCTCCTCCATGTCATCCGGCACAGCGAGGTCGTCCACATAGTCGGGGCGCAGTCTGAAGAGCTCTGTCACTCACCGCTCCCTCTCTGCGAGGATCTCTCTTCTCCCCAGGTCTTGTGGGGGCAGCGGCGATGCTGGTCTCTGTGTGGGTGGCTCGTGGGTCTCTGAGCGGGCGGCTCGTGGGTCTCTGAGCGGGCGGCTCGTGGGTCTCTCCTCTCTCCCTTCCTCCTTGTCCGGAAATGGCGGCCGAAGGAGTTGGCGGGAACAGGACCCACACTGAAGCCAGCAGATACCGCTGTGAATGTCTCGCTGGGGCTCCCTCAGCGCGACCGGAGATAATCACCGCCGGATGAGTGTAATCTGCGTCCCCTCTGTGAGTGTAGGCAGTCAGGATAAGCTCAGGATGGTGAGGTCGCTGCGGAGCTTAGGTTCCATGCGTACTCGCCCCCCCCCCCCCCCGAACAACACATTTAAGTGGATTTCAGACTACCTTGTTCTTTCATCAGTCAGTGCAACTACACAAGAGTAATGTTCAGATGTTGTAGCTGTTGATTAAGATAAGGGATAACTGATAAGTATATGGAAGCATCATGGATGCAACATTCCTGTTGTATATCATAAAAGTGAATGTTTCCTTTGTCATCTGAGGCTATGGCTACACTTATGTCATTGTGGGAATCTGTGCTGCACCTGGAAGACATTGCACACTAGTAAGATGTGTGGGGAAGGAAATCCCAAGACCTGGAGCTACAGTAGAACCATTGATACAACAAACAAGGGACTTGGTTGATGAAGTACAACTGTATTATGACTTTTCTGTATCTTCAGGCAGTTCTGCTGCAACGTTCCCTCCTACATCTGTATGTGGAGTCCTACTAAACATTCATGGAATTCACCAAATAAAATATAATCTAGGCTCCTAAAATACAGTACTCTGTGCTACTGGAAACCTTGCTCTTTTAAATGCGTGTGTGGTCCCAATTGCTGCCTTCATATGGCACTAACCTTGTTACATACAATTATATATTGTCCGTAGTTATAATGACATACTATGTTAGGCTGAAAAAAGACACGTCCATCCAATTCAGCCAATTACCCCCCAATATTTATCCAGAGGAAGGCAACAAAAAACAATTTTCCTAATTTAAAGAAACCTTCTTTAATCTAGACGTAGAGGGCGCTCTCTTGTTACAGTCATAGTCCTGGGTATAAATAGATGATGGAAGAGATGTCAGAAAAGTTAAAGCTAATAATGAATTGAGGCTTGCAACAGAGGCCAAAAGCAATAAGAAAGAATTTGGGGGATATGTGAAAAGAAAAAGAAACGTCAAAGACTCTATTAAATGCTTACAAAAGGAAAAATGTGAATTGGTTAAGAATGATCTTGAGAAGACCAAACTATTAAATTCCTATTTTGTATCTGTTTTCTCTCAGAAAGTAGATGGAACATCAACTGATCTTCCCTCTACTATTGGGAGAATAAAAGAATGCAGGCTATCTGTAAGCAGATAGATGGTGAGGGAACACTTAGCTAACTTAAATGAATTCGAGTCTCAAGGTCCAGATAATTTGCATCCTAGGATGTAGCAGAAGTAATTCTGAACCACTTTTCATAATCTTTGAAAATTCCTGGAGTACAGGAGAAGTCCCAGAAGATTGGAAAAAGGCAAATGTTGTCCCTATCTTCAAAAAAGAGAAGAAGGTGGATCCAAGAAACTACAGGCCTGTGAGCCTGACTTCTATACCGGGAAAGATCTTTGAACAAATTATTAACCCCTACCCGCTCCAGGGAGTAAGTTTACATCCTGGCAGCGGGGTACTTCCTGCAACAGGGCCTAAACTTACCTCCTGGGGATAGCGCGAGATCATAAGTGATCTCGCGCTATCCCGCAGCGGGAGTCGGCGGTCAGTCATAGCTGGCCTCCCGCTGCAACAGCAGGGGTGCATTGGAGATGCGCCCCCACTGTTAACCCCTTCCCTGCCGCGATCTATGTAGATCGCGGCATGGGGTGGGTTCACAGAGGGAGCGCGCTCCCTCTGTGAAGTTGCTGGGCTCTCGTGCTATAATTGCAGAAAACTCGGCCTGTTGCCATGGTAACAGGACACCAGACACTTGTGTAAAAAAAAGATAGTTAAAATGAATAAAAAAGAAAAATTTTTAAAAAAGTTAAAAAACACTTTTTTATGCTTTTTCTCATATTAGCATAAAAAAAGTAAAAAAAAATTAAACCCCCACATATTTGGTATTGTCGCATCCATAACGACGCATACAGTAGGTTGCACATGCTCTTGAATGTGCACGGAAAAAATCGTTTAAAAAAATGCTAAAAAACTGAGGCAAAATGCTAATTTTTAGTATTTTGCCTCCCTAAAAACGCAATAAAAGTGATCAAAAAAGCCGTATGTACCCCACAATGGTACCAGTAAAAATTGCAGCTCGTCTCACAAAAAATAAGCCCTCATAGAGCTCCGTACATAAAAAAGTTAAAGTTACACAACTTTGAATGCAGCAATTTAGAAAAAAAAAGATTTCCAAAAAAAGGGTTTTTATTGCAGAAAAGTGGAAAAACCTAAAAAATATAAGAATTTTGGTATCGCTGTAATTGTACTCACCTGCAGAAAAAATAGATTGTGTAATTTATGCTGCATGATTAACGCTGTAAAAAAATCTATGGCGGAATTGATGCGTTTTCTCTCCCTACTATCATAAAAAAAATAGAAGTTAATAAAACAATAAAAGTTTTACCTTATAGTCTATGTACCCAAAAGTGGCACCGATAAAAACTACAGTTCGCCACGCAAAAAACAAGCCCTTATTTGACCGCATCGACGGAAAAATAAAAAAGTTATTACTTTTGAAAATGGAGAAGAAAATCCGCCAAAAATTGTTGCGTCCTTAAGCCCAAAATAGGCCATGCCCTTAAGGGGTTAAACAGCATGTATGCAAGTACTTGGATAAAAATGGAGTAATTAACCAGAGCCAGCATGGGTTTGTAACAAACAAGTTATGCCAGGCTAATCTAATTTCCTTCTCTGACAGAATCTGGGAGTGGTGAGAGGATGCATCTATATGCACTCCTCACTCAGTAAGTAACGGCCATTTTCTGTGATTGTTTTTAATTTTTTTATTTCCCCTTCTTTGATGCATTTATATTAGTGTAGGGACCCACTACAACACAAGGAACCGTGAAGTGGTTAGTGGGCTCATGTATCTTGGCCAACATCCAACCAATGCCTTGCATTTATTATCTATCATTCACATGCAGCGTGGCTTTAAGACTCCAGGGGGAGCCCAGGGTGGCAGTACCAATATCGTTCACTGTTGGAAATGCAGGGCAACCCGCCAAATTATCATGGCGTCATTAATAGGTTGCTGGTCTGCATGGTGAACTACATATATCAGAATGGTCTGGCACCCTGTATCCACCTATGTGTGGGAGTATACACCAAGCAGCCACCCCCCTCATTATCAAGAGGCAGTGTGAGTGGTTGTCTTAATGGTGTTCTGCACAGGTGTTATTCGCTCCTCCATTTGGTAGTCAGCTACCTGCATGGTGAGAGGAGGATGCATCTATATGCACTCCTCACTCAGTAAGTAACGGTCATTTTCTGTGATTGTTTTTAATTTTTTATTTCCCCTTCTGTGATGCATATTTAGACGTCAGTAAAGCATTTGACAAAGTATCTCATACCATACTTATTGAAAAAATGACCAAATATGGGATTAACAAGGAAACTGTTAGGTGAATTCACAACTAGCTGAGTGATCGTACTCAAAGTGTAGTCATAAATGGCTGCACATCTAAATGGAAGAATGTATCAAGTGGGGTACCAGAAGGCTCTGTCCTAGCCAGTGTTGTTCAACGTTTTTATAATTGATAAGGAAGAGGGAATTGATGGGAAACTGATGAAATTTGCTGACGATACAAAGCGAGGAGGGATAACTAACACTAGACTAGGGAAGAGAGGGAGGATATTCAAAAAGATCTAGAAAAGCTTGAACAGTGGGTGGCGACTAATAGGATGGTATTTAACAAGGAGAAATGCAAAGTCCTACATCTGGGCAAGAAAAATGAAAAAAAGCACATACAGAATGGGAGGAATTGGGCTAAGCAGCATGTGAAAAAGACTTGGGTATACTAATAGATTATAGACTGAACATGAGTCAGCAATGTGATGCAGCAGCCGAAAAGGCAAACACAATTCTCAGATGTATTAGGAGAAGCATAGAGTCTAGACCACGTGAGGTAATTATCCCCCTCTACTCTAACTTAGTCAGACCTCATCTGGAATACTGTGTCTGGTTCTGGGCCCCCCACTTTAAAAAAGACAGAGACAAACTGGAGCCAATTCAGAGAAGAGTTACCGAGATGGTGAGCGGTCTGCAAATCATGTCCTATGAGGAACAGTTAAAGGATCTGTGAATGTTTAGCTTGCAAAAAAGAAGGCTGAGAGGAGACTTAATAGCGGTCTACAAATATCTGAAGGGCTGTCACAGTGCAGAGGGATCAGCCCTATTCTCATCTGTACAAGGAAAGACTAGAAGAATTGGGATGAAACTGAAAGGGAGGAGACACAAATTAGATATTAGACAGTGAGGGTGATCAATGAGTGGAACACGGGAGGTGGGGAGTTCTCCTTCAATTGAAGTGTTCAAACAAAGGCTTGACAAATATCTGTCTGGGATGATTTAGTGAATCCTGCACTTGCAGCTTCAGTCTCTGGTCTGGTCTATTAGATAGGCTCATCTCGGGGACCTGTCAGTGTTCCTCCCTCCTCCCCTGTGGTGGAATATCGCTAGCGATTTTCCACCTCAGCCGTGGACAGGGGGCCTTAAGGTAAAACTCCAAAATTATTATTTTGTTTCTGCAAGCAGTATGTAAATTTGACCAATAAACCTAATTTGCAATGAGGGTTGAATAATTTTGATAACAACTGTATGTAACAAGCACTCCTGTCTATATATAACAAGGTACTAAAGTTAAGTCGATAATCTGAGGTGATAGACAGATTATAGTAGGATGAAAATACAAGAAAACACTAAATGAAGAGGTCAAGACAATATAGTAACCCGTCAAAAATCACGAGATTATTATTAGTCAATCATTATTGACTTGGCTGATTCTCCACATATATTCCCTCCTGTATGTCGTATACTGGTATTTTTAACCTGATGAAAATGCAATGCTTGTTTACATCATGAATAAAGTGGAAGGGAGATTGTTCCAATATGACAAGGTTTTATTCTCAAAGATGGAAAGAATCCTTGCCTTGGAAACTTCCGTACTGTCCCTCCTCAGATCACGACGCAGTACTTTCTGTCACAGGGAACTATCGCATCACTAACATATAACTGAATAGATTACTGCAAAACTAGAACTCGCTTCTCAAGAAATACTGTGTGCTGCCAGTAGAACAAGTTCCTTCCAAAAGTTGCATGAGTCTGTGAGCTCCAGCTTTCATTCATTTGTCTTCTCATATTATGACATTACCTCTGTCACTCCCTAACAAAATGTATTAAATGGAAAGGAAACAAGATGAAGACATTAGTTTCTCGAAATGTTTTGTTCTGCTGAGGGTCTTCTTCTCCACTACATACAGGGTTTTTTACATGTCCCGATCACTTATCACTACATTCGTTTTCCAATAGTTGGCCGTATAAAAAGAACAAGTAGTACTTTTATCTTAGATCCTGCATCAAGTATTGCTATTAGGATTTAGCTACCCCAGACAGTGTTGAATAAATGTATGGTAAAAGCTGGAGAACTCATTTATCTCTATTCTGTTGTTTACTCATACTTTTGTGTTCTTAAATAGATTTTGCATACTTTTGTATCTCCATAGTATGCATCATATTCCTGTAACTTGTGTTGAATCCACAGGCACACTCTAGGCGGGGTGGGGCGCTTCTCCATCCGGTTTCGACAAGCTTAATAAATAATGTAGTGTCCCAGAACACCATCCTGGTCCCATCCATAAATGTCATACATGTTTTGTCCTATGTAGATACACTGTGCAAAGCTTATCCTGTCATATCCAGTCTGTGTGTTGCACAGCTGTGGCACTTGAGAGGTTAAAATCATTGCCTGCATGTAAATGTATCAGTTTGTCATGTCATGTGGTATAAGTGAAGTTATAAATGGGAGAGATTGAGAGCGGGAAAGGAGCCCATCTTCATGAATTCCAAGAGAGTGCTAACATAGAGCCTCATGGAAGCACCTTCAGCTTTCATGTGGGTGAAGATAGATGAAGAGGAGCAACATCCCATAGTGTTTGGAGTGTGGATGTAAATGGAGTGAGTCCCAAGATCCTAGAGAGAGAGAGAGAGAGAGAGAGAGAGAGAGAGAGATCTACACTAAATCTTCACAGGTAACAGTTCACACTACAGGCTTTTCCTGTGCTGCTGTCCACAGTTAGGATCACTGCACAGAGGTACATGACCAAGTCACACACACTCTCCTGCCGCGTGGGGTGTTTATTGTTTGAGCCTTTTCTGTAAGTAATTGTCTGCCAGAGAGTCTGGGGGGGGGGGGGGGGGGGATGACCCCAACCCTCCTTCCTCCTCTGGAGTGCTCCCAATTCAGGACCAGTGACACACAGATAACGTGGACTGTAGAACCATATTCATCCTGTAAATCCTCCCTAATTGTACCTGCATCACCTTTTGTTAAAGTTTATTCTTCCAAGTCAAGGTTATACTAGGCCCTAACCATTCCTGGGGACCCGAGGTTCTATACACAAGTCTCTGTGTTCATTTCTCCACTGCGTAGAATACTGGTGTGTGCGATCGGTGGCCTCACAAATGATAAGCACTACTGCTCCTCCCATCCCGTTTATTGGCATTCCCAGGTATGTTGAAGCTGGCCTGCAATCCTGCTGTGGCCTTGGCTGCGTGTCAACCCTCAGGGACCAGAACCTGGTAAGTGCCACCATGACATGTCAGCACTTATCCCTCCAAGCTCTTCACGTTAGCCAGGTGCCCAGGGTCACCCCTCTGGGGTAGTGCAATAACAGGCAGAGAAACAGCAGCTCTGCTCTAGTATACTTCTAAGGAATGCAGTCATCATATAATGGGCAGATACCAATTATACACAGTAATAGTGATTACAGTGCAGTTACCTCTAGTAACTGCAAATGATGTCTTTTCTGACTAGAGCTATCTGCTTTTGTTCTTTTAATGGTCCAGACCTCCATGAAGACTTGCTCCAACCACAAATCATCTGCACACCCTCTTCCCATCCTGTTGTTATCCTAATGAATCTCTCAGCGCCCCTCAGAGTATTAGTATCCCCTCTGTAGCCCCACAAAGTAATAATTCACCCTCTGTGGCTCCACTTTCTTATAGTACTTCACTCTGTGGCCCCACTTGCTAAAAGTGCCGTTCCCTGCCCCTGGTCCCCACTCCAGTATTCCATCTACCAGCAGTAAAAACCATCTCACATACAGGATGGTTGAGACAGCGAGCTCTGTACAAAGGATAACATGGCTCCTTCCCCCAATTCTGGACACACTGTAACATGATATATGGAGTTGGGGGACTGATCAGCATTCAGGTCATTCCATTTGTGGGATTTAAGAGGTTGTCAGAGTTTTTGTGTTCTTTTTTTCCTTCTCCCCGTGGCCAATGAAGGACATTATATTCATCTCTCCCAGCTCCTAGCATGTCCAGTGCTGCTGCTCCATTCACATTCATGCTGCCACGTTTGTGTTTATAAGCTGCATTCAGCCTGTAATGGGTCGTCACAGGCTGCTGCAACCAATCACAGACCTCAGCATTTGAACATTGAGATCTGTGATTGGATACAGCAGCCTGTGATGTCTTATATACAGGTTGACTGCATGCAGCCTGGAAACACCGACCCAGTGGCCAGAATAGAACTGCAGGATATGCAGGGAGTCAGGGAAGGCAAGTATAGTGTAATTATTATTATTTTTGGCCATGCGAAATAGGATTAAAAGAAATAACTCAGACAATGCCTTTAGAGGTTTTTAATGTTGCTGCACTGAATACAGGAGTATGGAGCACGGAGTGGTGGTGGGAAATTGGGACAGGTCTCATGCCTCCCAGAATGTTGAGTCAGCTCTCAAAATCCACAATTGTCCCAGCAAAAATGGGACAGTTAGAAACCATGTATAAACACATAATAAGCACTAAAAAGACATGCACATACAAATTTATAATCAGGGCCATATTTATAACATGGCAGTTGAGGACGTCCAGAATGAGGGGGGGGGGTGAGGGGGCAGGACTTTACAAAAAAAAATTAATAGTTTGTTTGTGTAACCTTAGGGCTGCTGACTGTCTTGCTCTAAAGGTAGTTTAGCAGCAATGCAAATCAGCACACAGCTGTTTGTGTACTGATAATATCCAAACCTGTTGTACAGAGGTCCATTCGCAAAGGAGTTCATGAACTTCGCACACTTTGGCTTTGGCTAATTCTCGGGACTTAGCCCCGCCCCCTCCCCGCCTCCTTTCATTGCAAATAGTGCAGAGGGGCGGAGAGGAAGCAGAGAGGGGGCAGGAGCTCAGTTCCTGCTCCTGGCTCTTCCATCAGGACAACGTATATCGGCTCGGCGTGAAAACCGAGCCGATATACGTTCGTGTGAATGCAGCCTTAAACCTTTCTGTAACAAATCTCTGCATGCTAGTTACAACATGTGGTGCAATTAACTCCTGAACACACCCTCCATACCATTCCTCAGCCATTTCTCCTCCTGACAAGCTAGCACACACAGGTATTGCTTCTTTGATTTTAATTTGTATTTTGTCTATAAATGTCAGGTGTATCCCATACCTCATAGCTGTTGACAAAGGCTACTGTAGCCGAAATGCGTTCAGCGTGGACCTGTGAGCTGTATGCTTTTTATTCAATAAAGTATGAAAAATTGTTTTTAACGGTAGCAGCTCCTCTCCACTTCTATTTTTTTTGTTTTAAACACAAGTACATACATTATACACTGAGGCCGGTCTCACACGACCAGATTTGAATTGCACAATTTGCGATCATTTCCCACGTGGACGATCTGCGGCATTCCGCATCCATAAACAAGAATAGAGCATTCGCATGTCCGCTCACATGAGCAACAGCAATTGTGATTACCACTCGAGGAAATAAAATCTCACCATGCTCTGTTTCGCATTGAAGTCCATGGAAGCTGTCTGACACGCAGCCCAACTGACATTGCAGAAAGGTCACGGATTCTGCGTTATCGCCAAGCAACGGTGCAGGAAAAAAAATCTGCCCAGCACATGTCCAACGGCGAGCTGTCCAAACCATCTGCAATACATATTTAAACATTTCCACACGGGCGATGGCCGCGGTTGAAGCTGGATTCCGCTGCAGGCTCTTGCATGCGGAATCCGATCGGTCCGTGTGAGACTGGCCTAACTCATAGACCAGTATTTCCCAAACTCCAGTCCTCAGGGACCCCAACTGGTCATGTTTTCTAGATTTCCTCAGTATTGCCCAGGTAATGTAATTATTGTTAGCGCCTCAGACATTGCCACAAGTGTTCTTACTATAGGATATCCTGAAAACATGACCTGTTGGGGTCCTTGAGGACTGGAGTTGGGAAACACTGTCATAGACACACAAACAGAGATATTACAGACGTAAGTACACATTTACATACATAAACACACATAGATAAAGACAAATATCCCAAAACTATTGCATGAACACAAAGACACTTAAGTATTTATCTTGGCACAACAAAAGAGGAACTACACGTCTCTTCCTTGGTCTGTTAATGTTCCCTTCACAGTAATTTCCTAAAAGCCTCAATGTGTGAGCAAGAAATCAGCAATAGTTCTTTGATTGCTCAGTGAACACATGATTCCCACCATCAAAAATAGCGCCACCATATTTGATACCATAACAGTCTTATGGACTTCCTTCTCACAATCTTTTTTTTTCCCTGGCATTTCTTGTGTAAAGAAAAAAAAGAGACAGCAGAAAATTTACTGATGCTGCCTGTGTTTTCAAGTTTTTTGGTCACACATGGAGAAAAAATGCCATATTCAGATCATATATAAGACAATTAATACAATGGAGGACAATGTGCAGCTACAAAAGGACCTACATAAGCTGGGGGCTTGGGCAGAAAAATGGCAAATGAAGTTCAATGTTGATAAATGTAAGGTTATGCACATGGGCAGGAGAAACGGATGTCACTAATATACACTAAATGGGGTACTGCTAGGGAAACATGATATGGAAAAAGACCTGGGGGTACTAGTGGACTGTAGACTAAACTGGAGTAACCAATGCCAGTCAGCAGCTGCAAAAGCTAATAAAGTCTTGGGGTGCATTAAAAGAGGTATAGGGGCGAGGGACGAGAACATTATTCTCCCACTATATAAGGCACTTGTCAGGCCCCACATGGAATACTGCGTACAGTTCTGGTCACCGGTGCTCAGGAAGAATGTAGCAGTGCTTGAGGGGGTTCAAAGAAGGGCAACTAAATTAATAAATGGAATGACAGAACAGGAAAACCCAGAGAGGCATCAAAATTAGGACTTTTCACCCTGGAAAAAGAGCGACCAAGGAGCGATCAAATAACTGTGTATAAATACATGAGGGGACAATACAAGGATCCCTCCAATGATCTGTTTATACCCAGGACTGCATCGGTAACAAGAGGGCATCCATTACGTTTAGAAGAAAGCAGGTTTCATCACCAACACAGAAGGGGCTTCTTTACTGTAAGAGCAGTGAGACTGTGAAACTCTCTGCCTGAGGACGTGGTGATGGCATAATCCATTGAGGAGTTTAAGAGGGGACTAGACTTTTTTCTTGAGTGGGAGGATATTACAGAATATAGACATTAGGTGACCAGCGTGTTTGTAGTTCCGGGTCTTACAGTCAGGTAGGAACTATCAGAGGTTGATTCAGGGATTATTCTGATTGCCATTATGGAGTTGGAAAGGAATTTTCCCCCAAATGGGCTAATTGGCTTCTGCCCCTTGGGGTTTTTGCCTTCCTCTGGATGAACTCGGGGGTGGAAACAGGCTGAACTAGATGTACATTGTCTTCATTCAGCCTAAAATACTATGTTACTATGTTATGTTACTATGTATTCTATGATGTTGAAAAAACACTAAGACCACTTGTGACCCCAGCCATAAGGATACATTACCCCCCCAAACCCAAACATTCTTACCTTTTGTCATAGCCCATCCATCTTGGTGATAGATTATTGAGTAACTGGTCCTTATGGGTAAAAAGTAGTCCTACCAGGGTGAGTAGACAGAGAACCAGTAGGATCTTCATTAATAACTTTGAACGTACATTCATGACAGTGATCATCTTGACCCTTCTTCGCATTCTTGCAGCTTTTGCTGATGCCAACTCTTTTCTGTATTTGTGTGCAATATCAGAGTAGCTCCTAGTATGTGGATTTGGCGCTGGCAGGGGGCATCCGAGTGTTACTAACGTAACATTTCTTCAGCTCCTTGTAGTGTAAGACAAGCCATAACATGAGAGTGCATATACTGCATGCACAGTATGTGTGTGTCTCCGTAGTGCATTCCCAGGGAATACAGAGGTTGCTTTGCCAGATACTATGTTTAAAAGCTTGTAGGCGGGTCAGAACAGTTGAGTATTTTAGGGACGGCAATTATATCCATACACGAGGATTATTAAGAAACTCAATGATTAACTCATTCTCCATTGCAAGAGGTAAGTACACTCATAGTTGAGGAACCTATTGTTTATTGATTAGAGTGAAGCTTGAGTTCAAAGCTATTCTATTAGATAAGGATAGTGCAGTGTAAACTATTACCTGATATGATAGTATTGCTCATTAATCCCTTAAAGACACAACAACTTCTAAACTTTTGTATCACTACTAGAGATGAGCGAGCACCAAAATGCTCGGGTGCTTGTTGCTCGAGTCGAACTTTTCGTAACGCTCGAGAGCTCATTTTGAGTAACAAACCCCATTGAAGTCAATGGGTGACTCGAGCATTTTTGTATGGGACCGATGCTCCGCATAGGTGATGACTTGTCAAACACCAGAAAACATTAGAAATTCATGGAAACACCACAGAAACGAATAGGGAAGGGCAGAGGCAGCATGCATGGCTGCATCTGAGGCTCCCGGGTCCCATTATTAAGCCAAAATGGGGGTAAGAGTCTGGCGTCGCCACCCTATCAATTTACTTTGGACAAACCCTCATTAGCAAGGCACACGTGCTGGCACATCTTAGCTAAGCTCCACACTACCTGCAAGCAAGGACAATCACTGCCTACAGGTGACACCGCTGCCTCTTCTCCTGGGTTACATGCTGGCATTGCTGTCGAAAGCCCCCGCACGACCCTACGTCCACAGCGCACACAAAAGTTTCCCTGCGCAGCATTCAGCTGCCCTCATGCCACACGCTCGCTTCATAGCCACACCACCCTCATGTTGATTTATAAGTGCGTACTGGATGAGGAGGAACTGGAGGCACACACTGCAGAGGGTTGGCAGGGCCAGGCAGCAACCCTCTTTGAAAGTGTGGGAAATAGCCCACAATGCTGTTGAGAATTGATGATAAATTGATGTACGATCATCATTCCAATCCTGTGCCACCTCCGTCACAAAATTGTCAGGAGACGCAAACGTGAGCATAAAGGGGACTCAGGTGCCAGCACTTCTATACATCTCCACAATGCAGCAATACTCTGTGTGGGAAGCACATGAGCGGGCCCAGGGTCAGGCTTAGGCCCAGCCTCCACCTTGTTTGACCCAAGGTGCCGCGAGTTACATAGCAATGGGAAATCCATGTGTCCCCACACAATTCATTCTGTGTAGGTGTCAGATAGCTCAACACCGCAATGGGAAGTCTTCGAGTTCCTTGGGCTCGCCTATGCTGTCGATGCACAAAGATGGTATTACACAGGAAGAAATCAGAGTACCCAAACATGGCAGAGTTTCACCCCGCCAAGGACCTTGGCCTCCGCCCATATTTCTGCCCAAGTCAGTCAGTGTATTTGTGCCAGATAGGTAAAACACTGCAATGGGAAGTCTTTGTGCACCCACAGCATAGGCAGACACCAGTAACATTTCTGTAGCAAAAGTATAGATGAACCCCTGTAACATTTCTGTAGCAAGAGTATAGGCGAACCCCTTAAACTATTCAGTAAAAACTGTATAGGCAGACCCCAGTAACATTTCTGTAGCAAGAGTATAGGCGGACCCCAGTAACATTTCTGTAGCCAAAGTATAGGCAGACCCCTGTACTATTTCTGTAGCAAGAGTATAGGCGGACCCCAGTAACATCTCTGTAGCAGGAGTATAGGTGGACCCCAGTAGCATTTCTGTAGCAAAAGTATAGGCAAACCCCTCAAACCATTCAGTAGAAAAGGTATAGGCGGACCCCAGTAACATTTTTGTAGCAAGAATATAGGCAGACCCCAGTAACATTTTTGTAGCAAGAATATAGGCAGACCCCAGTAACATTTCTGTAGCAAGAGTATAGGCGAACCCCTCAAACCATTCAGTAGAAACTGTATAGGCAGACCCCAGTAACATTTCTGTAGCAAAAGTATAGGCAGACCCCTGTAACATTTCTGTAGCAGGAGTATAGGCGGACCCCAGTAACATTTCTGTAGCAAGAGTATAGGCAGACCCCAGTAACATTTCTGTAGCCAAAGTATAGGCAGACCCCAGTAACATTTCTGTAGCAAAAGAATAGGTGAACCCCTGTAACATTTCTGTAGCAAGTGTATAGGTGAACCCCTCAAACCATCTAGTAGAAACTGTATAGGCAGACCCCAGTAACATTTCTGTAGCAAAAGTATAGGCAGACCCCTGTAACATTTCTGTAGCAGGAGTATAGGCAGACCCCAGTAACATTTTTGTAGCCAAAGTATAGGCAGTCCCCAGTAACATTTCTATAGCAAAAGTATAGGTGAACCCCTGTAACATTTCTGTAGCAAGTGTATAGGCGAACCCCTCAAACCATCCAGTAGAAACTGTATAGGCAGACCCCAGTAACATTTCTGTAGCAAGAGTATAGGCGGACCCCAGTAACATTTCTGTAGCAAAAGTATAGGCGGACCCCAGTAACATTTCTGTAGCAAAAGTATAGGCAAACCCCTGTAACATTTCTGTAGCCAAAGTATAGGCAGAACCCAGTAGCATTTCTGTAGCAAAAGTATAGGCGAACCCCTGTAACATTTCTGTAGCAAAAGTATAGGCGAACCCCTGTAACATTTCTGTAGCAATAGTATAGGCGAACCCCTGTAACATTGGTGTACCAAGAGTATAGGCAAACACCTGTAAAAATTTGTTTACCAAGAGTATAGGCGAAGCCTGGAAAAATTAGTTTGCTAACAGTATTGGCAATGGCCTGAAAAATTAGTGTACCAAGAGTACAAGTGTACCCATGAAAAATTGCTCAACCGTGAGGGCAGGTGAAACCCACAAACATTTTTTGAAGATACAGCTCGTTATTGGTTAATTTGTTACAGAGCCTGGAGGCAGCCCTCCGCAAAAATTGGTTTAAGTTTAACTTTTAAAACTTTAAAAACTGATAAAACTTTTAAAAGTTTTAAGCAGAGCATTTTGGGCCTTTTAGAAATTGGCAGTTCAGCGTGATGACATGCTGTTTAAGGAGGAGGAGGAGTAATAATATCCGAGAGGGATACACAAATCTAATTCTCCCCTTTTTTGGGGTGATAGATTTATTTTTTTCCTGTTGCAGCGAAAAGATTATTAAGGTTCCATTGCTTTCCACCGGTGGAGAAGAGAAGTCTGGGGAAATCCAGCCTTTGTTCATCTTTATGAGAGTAAGCATGTCGGCGCTGTCAGTTGACAGGCGAGTACGCTTATCCGTGATGATTCCTCCAGCTGCACTAAACACCCTCTCTGACAAGACATTAGCGACAGGGCAGGTCAGCACCTCCAGGGCGTACAGTGCAAGTTCGTGCCATGTGTCCAGCTTTGACACCCAATAGTTGTATGGAGCAGAGGCATCACAGAGGACGGTGGTACGATTGGCTATGTAAGCCCTCACCATCTTTTTACAGTGCTCCCTCCGACTTAGCCTTGACTGGGGAGTGGTGACACAGCCTTGCTGGGGAGCCATAAAGCTGGCAAAGGTCTTGGAGAGTGTTCCCCTGCCTGCGCTGGACATGCTGCCTGATCCCCGGGCCTCCCCTGCTAGTTGGCCCTCTGAACTGCGTCTTCTGCCACTAGCGCTGTCAGATGGGAATTTTAGCATCACTTTTTCCACCAGGGCCCTCTGGTATTGCATAACTCTCGTACCTCTTTCCTCTTCAGGAATGAGAGTGGTAATGTTCTCCTTATACCGTGTTGGCCAGAATGCGTCTAACGCGAGAGTCACAGGAAAGGCAGCCTAACATGAAGTCAGCCATGTGTGCCAGGGTCCCAGTATGCAACACATTGCTGTCCTCACTAGGAAGATGACTTTCAGGATCCTCCTCCTCCTCTTCAGCACATACACGCTGAACAGATGAGAGGCAAGCAGCATGGGTACTCTCTGCAGTGTGGCCAGCTGTCTCTTCCCCCTCCTCCTCATCCAAAACGTGCTGAGATATAGACATGAGGGTGATCTGGCTATCAAGCGACATACTGTCATCCCATGTCTCCTGTTCTAACTGCAAAGCGTCGGCCTTTATGCTGAGCAGCGAACTTCCCACCAGGCAAAGCAGCGGGATGGTAACGCTAATGATGGCCCCATTGCCGCTCCCCATCTGGGTAGACTCCTCAAAGTTTCCGAGGACCTTGCAGATATCTACCATCCATGCCCACTCCTCAGTAAAGAATTGCAGAGGCTGACTACCACTCCGCCACCCATGTTGCAGCTGGTATTCCACTATTGCTCTACGCTGCTCGTACAGCCTGGCCAACATGTGCAGCGTAGAATTCCAGCGTGTAAGCATGTCGTACAGCAGTCGGTGCTCTGGCAGCTGAAACCGACGTTGCAGGGTCCTCAGGGTGGCAGACACGGCGCCCCTTGCCTAGCAGGTCAGACAAGTGGGGGTAGTTTTTCAGAAACCGCTGAACCAGCAGATTGAAGACGTGGGCCAGGCATAGCACGTGTGTGAGGCTGCCGAGCTGCAGAGCCGCAACCAGGTTACGGCCCTTGTCACACACGACCATGCCCAGTTGGAGGCTCGGCGGCGAAAACCAGAGGTCAGTCTGCTCTGTCAGACCCTGAAACAGTTCGGGGGCCATGTGCCTCCTGTAACCTAAGCTGATTAGTTTCAGCACGGCTTGCTGGCGCTTGCCCACCGCTATGCTGCCGCGCGATACCGACTGCTGGCGAGGTGCCGTGCTCACACTTCTTAATTGAGAGGTAGACGTGGCAGAAGAGGAGGAGGAGGAGGGTCTGGAGGAGGTGGCATAAAACGATGCAGATACCAGCACCGAGGTAGGACCCGCTATTCTGGGTGTGGGTAGGACATGAGCGGTCCCAGCCTTCACCAAGTTCAACCAATGTGCTGTCAGGGAGATATAGTGGCCCTGCCTGCCAGTACTTGTCCACGTGTCCGTGGTTAAATGGACCTTCCCAGTAACCGTGTTGTTGAAGGCATGATTTATGTTGCGGGAGACGTGCTGGTGTAGGGCGGGGACAGCACACCAGGAAAAATAGTGGCGACTGGGGACCGATTAGCACGGGACATCATGTTTTTTTAAAGCCTCTGTTTACACAAGCCTGTACGGCAGCATCTCCAGGCTGATTAATTTGGCAATGTGCATGCAGGTGGGTGGCGGCATATTTCCACTTTCGCTCCAACGCTTGTGTTAGCGACAGCTGAGAGACATTGCTGGATGGAGTGGAGGACAGTGGAGGTGAGGGTGTGGGTGCAGGCCCGGAGGCACTCGTGCCTGTGTCCTGGGAGGGGGATTGGATCTGTGCGCCAGGTTGTGGCACAGGAGAAGAGGAAGTGGTGTGACCCGGAGGTGGTGAATGGCCCTCGTCCAACCTTATGGGGTGCTTGCCTGCGCATTCTGGTGGTGGTGAGGCTGGTAGTGGTGGCTCCGCGGCTGATCTTGGTACAATACAGGTTGTACACCACTGTTCGTTGGTCGTCCGCGCGCTCACTAAAAAACATCCACACCTTTGAACACCTAGCCCTCTACACGGAGGCTTGCCGCGAGGGGGTGCTTCGGGAAACAGTTGGGGGATTCTTCGCTTTGGCCCTGCCTCTACCCCTGGCCACTCCACTGCCTCTTCCAACCTGTCCTGATGCTGCACTTGCCTCCCCCTCTAAAGCCCTGTCCTCAGTAGGCTTAGCAAACCAGGTGGGGTCAGTCACCTCATCGTCCAGCTGCTCTTCCTCCGAATCCTCTGTGCGCTCCTCCCTTTGACTTACTGCTTTTACTACTACCTCGCTGACAGACAACTGTGTCTCATCATCCTCATCCACAAAAAGCTCGAGACAGTTGCCGGAAGTCTCCAGCCTCATCACCCAGACTCCGAGAACTTTCCAAAGGTTGGGCATCGATCACGACAAACTCCTCATGGCAGGGACCCGAGAACAGTTCCTGGGAGTCTGCCTGCTCAGAATATGTCATTTTCATTGAGTGAGGAGGCTGGGAGGAAGGAGGAGCAGCCAGAGGATTCAGAGTTGTAGTCCCTAGGCTAGGAGTAGTGGACTGCATAGAAGACTGGGTGGTTGATACATTGCTGGACGCATTTTCTGCCATCCACGACAGGAGCTGCTCGCACTGCTTGTTTGTATTAAAGGTCTACCACGCAGACCCGTAAATTGTGATATGAAGCTGGGGAGCCCAGAATCTTGCCTCTCTCCTAATCCCGCAGCAGCCAGCTGTGATTCACCACGCCCAGGAACTCGGCCTGTGCCCACACCCTCACTTGGACGTCCGCGTCCACGTTCTCGACCCTTACCCCTACTCCTCATCATGGCGGATTAAGAATAGAGCAGTGCCCAAATAAATTACCCCACTGTACAGCACTGAAACCTGTGGCTAATTCACCGCACACAGAGACTTGTAGATAGCGGAGGCTCTATGCTGTTACTTGAAAAAATTAACCTGCTGCCTTGGGCTGATACCTAGGGGTAATTTACAGCTCGTAGAGACTTGTAGATAAGAGAGGCTGTATGGAGTGGGAGAAGACTCTAAGGCCAGTGGATAGTGCTGGTAACTGCAGCTATCTCAACCCCACCAAGGAAAGGATATTTAGAGACGCTCTGCACAGCAGCAGAGCTGAAATACTTTGCAGTGGCCCAGTAAATATTACAGTACTGTTTAGCGCTGAGACCTCTGTCTAATACACTGCAGACACAGCACGGTATAAATGAAGTCGTTCGCAGTGACCCAGGAAATATTACTGTACTGTTTAGCGGTGAGATCTCTGTCTAATGCACTGCAGACATAGAACGATATAACTGAAATAGTTTGCAGTGGCCCACAAAATATTACAGTACTGTTTAGCGGTGAGATCTCTTTCTAATGCACTGCAGACATAGAACGGTATAACTGAAATAGTTTGCAGTGGCCCAGGAAATATTACAGTACTGTTTCGCAGGGAGACCTCTGTCTAATGCACTGCAGACATCCAGCCAGCCAGCCACAACTGTAAAGCACACGGTGAGATGTAGCCCTAAGAAGGACCGTTGTGGTTCTTGTACGGAGGATCAGGACTGTATAACTTTCCCTATAGAAGCAGCTCTGCCCCTAAACTCTGTGTTATGCACTGCAGGCTGAGAACGCTATAACTGCAAGGCTGGGAACAGGCCTAGATGTGTAATACAAAAGTTGGTGCACTACTGCTCCCAGCCAGCCACAACTATAATACACACGGTGAGATGTAGCCCCAAGAAGGAGTGTTGGGGTTCTTGCAGAGAGGATCAGGAGTCCTGTAAAACTTTCCCTATATAGGCAGCTCTGTCCCTAAACTCTGCGTAATACACTGCAGACTGAGAACGCTATCGCTGAAATGGCCTACACAGCACGAGATGCTTAAAAAAAAATTGGTGCACTAATGCTCCCAGCCAGCCACAACAGTAATGCACACAATGAGGAGTAGCCCTAAGAAGGACCGTTGGGGTTCTTGAAGACAGTATTCTACACTAACACTATACCTGTATAAGCAGCAGCACTTTCCCTAACCACTGCCAGCATGTGTCTG
The DNA here is from genome assembly GCF_035609145.1 of Eleutherodactylus coqui. Taxonomy (NCBI): domain Eukaryota; kingdom Metazoa; phylum Chordata; class Amphibia; order Anura; family Eleutherodactylidae; genus Eleutherodactylus; species Eleutherodactylus coqui. The sequence continues at coordinate 118,569,330 of NC_089849.1, forward strand.
AGGCGAGCCACGGGCGGGACCAGTTTAAATACCTCGGCGGTCACCTGATCGGCCCAGCCACTGACTACTGTGGGGTGGGATAGGGCTGGCATGTCACAGCAGGAAGTGGTAATGCCTTCCTCGCATGTTTATTGGCTAGAAAATGGCACTAGACATGCGGGGAAGGAAATGCAATTGACTCGAGTAGCGCATGGTGTTAGTCTCGAGTAACAAGCATCTCGAGTACCCTAATACTCGAGCGAGCATCAAGCTGGGACGAGTGTGCTCGCTCATCTCTAATCACTACACTCTGAGAGCCATAAGTCTTATCTTTCCATCAAAGTAGCTCTATGAGGGCTTTTTCATGGTGAAAAAACACAGTGGCCCATATTTATAAATGTGTGATCTCCCAGGAGGCCACATTTATTACTGAAGTACAGTTGAAACTGTATCGGGCAGATGGTGTGTGCCCATGTTGTAGGTGATGGGATGGCACAGGGATGACAGACAGAGGCAGCAGCAGCATTTTTTTTTAATCCAAAAGCAATTTTACTAAACAGTAACCAAATAAATATACTTACGCTCCATAGAAGGGTTTTCACATTCATAATAACTTGGCATAAACCTTTTTAAAGTGACAGTATGTGGTGCACTATTAGAGACACCAAACGTTTGCAATACCCAGGCGTGGGATACTGCAGGCAATGTCTCGCTACCCAAGCATATGGCTGGAGTTTGGAGGGTGTAGTGCGTGGACCTGTCATGGTGGCACTTACCAACTCCTGTTCCCAGAGGGTGTTCCCGCAGCAAAGGATAGGGCCAGTAGTCCTCAGGATGAGGGGGGTAGTAGTTGTCAGTTTGTGACGCCACCGTTCCGTACATCGGCATTCCTGCATGGTGAATCAATAAACACTGGACAAGTGTATAGTACATCGGGTCCTCCGGAATGGTAGAGGCCCGGTAAGACTTTACTAGTGACTTTTAAACATGGTAGAACAAACTTCATCAGGCAGAGTTTACAGTGCAGGCAAATTAGTATTATTCAAACAACTTGAAATGAAAGTTAATGGGCACAGAATGGCAGTAATTATCACCTTGCTCTCATAGACTTCAGCACACGTGGGTGTCAGTAATGGGTGTACCGCTATACGGTGATCCAGACTACAGATGGCCACATAGGAAACATAAACAGATTTAAGATTATTTTCAGAGGTTTAGTAGACTTCTGCACGGATCTTGTTGTAGAAAACGTATAGTCACTAGAAGAGGTAATAATAATAATCTTTATTTGTATAGCGCCAACTTATTCTGCAGCGCTTTCAGGCATGGGATAACACAGACAATACAACAATAACATGTGATATACAGTTAGTTTGAAGTCAACAGGGTGGGGTGATACAGGAGGTACAAGGGGGGAGGGAATGAGGTATGGGGATAAGGCAGTACGGGAGTTACATGTGGAAATCAATTATTAGGAGGTAAATGGGGTGGGGGCAGTAAAGAGATGCAGTGATAGAGGTTGTATGTGATAGGCAGGGTGGAAGGTGTGGGGAACCATAGGGAGGGGCGGGGGACTAGGTTAGGAAATTTGGTATGCCAAAGGTAGTTACTTACACAGGTTCTCTGGTAATAGGACTATTGAAGAAAACCCTTAGGCTCTCTCACTCCCATGCCCACTCTCTTCTTAAAGATGCAGTCTTTCCTTCTCTTCCATCTTCAGCAACATAAGGGCTAATGATGCCCTCATGCGCCTCTGTGGTAGCAAACCCTTAGGTGGAAGATGGGCGCTCCTCAGCAGACAAGATGGATCTCATTTTCTGGAATCCATTCCCTCATACTTATAGATTCATGCACACCACATCACATGATACTGTAAGATAGATACATTCAACATGCAGCAAAGCTCACAAGCAATGATTTTAAGGGAGTTAACCCTTCAGATGCTGCAGCTGTGCAACACACATCCAGAAAATAGACATGACAGATTTGCAGAGTGCATCCATATAAGACAGACATGTATGACAATTATGGAGGGGTCCAGAATGATGTTCTGGGACACTACAAGTACTCAAAATAACATTTGTGACACAAAATGTACTTTCCATCAAACAGCATCGCTTGCTGGCACATACATTGCCTTCACTTCTCTGTGCAGCAGCAAGCTACACAGCTTGTCACATTGTTATCTGACACGCAATGTGTCGTAGACACTTTTACAGAGATCATCATATTACACCACAAAAGAGGGCCCTCACTTCCGTCTTAAACATTAATAGAACCCCCCCCCCCCCCCCCACACACACACACACACTGCCTCCTTGAACTATTATAGTGGCCACTCACTTTTGCCTTAAAGATTAAAACTAGCCCCTCACTGCCCCCTAGAACTGTAATAGTGGTCTTTCAGTGCTGTAAGAGAGGTGAGCTGACAAATGATAGCAGCTAAGCCACTCTTATAATTGGCCACGTTGAGCAGGCCAAGCTCTGCCATACAAACTTAAAGGGGTTGTCTCGCGAAAGCAAGTGGGGTTAAGCACTTCTGTATGGCCATATTAATGCACTTTGTAATATACATCGTGCATTAAATATGAGCCATACAGAAGTTATTCACTTACCTTCCCTGCGCTGGCGTCCCCGTCTCCATGGCTCCGTTTAACTTCAGTGTCTAATCGCCCGATTAGACGCGCTTGCGCAGAAGGGTCTTCTGCCTTCGGGTCTGTCCGGCAGCAGCGGCGTTCTGGCTCTGCCCCCTTCTACGCGTCATCGCGTAGCTCCGCCCCGTCACGTGTGCCGATTCCAGCCTCCTTTCTTTAAAGATTAAGCAATTCAAAACACATGTTGTTTCTCACTAGCATCAAGGCACAATATATGGGTGGCAAGGGTTAGAGCGGGCAGCTTTTTACTGAGCAACATTTCCTTCCAAACTCTGCATTTTCTCAACAACATTCCCTCCCTCCCAGAGGGTCCGATGCCCCTTTGGTTCTTGTGGAGCTTTGGTAGGTAGTCCGATGCGCCAGTCACCGATGCAGAAAATCTGCTAAATTTCCTTCCATGGTACAGGTTGCTCTCTCACTTGCTTTCCAACTTTTATTCACAGGCTGTAGGCATATTTCCAGCTATATATACTTCCTCACAGCGCTTTGAAAAAATGCTCCCCACTTTGTCCCATGCCTTCTTCTTAAAGGAACATTAATAGAGATGAGCGAGCGTACTCGTCCGAGCTTGATGCTCGTTCGAGTATTAGGGTGTTCGAGATGCTCGTTACTCGAGACGAGCACCACGCGATGTTCGAGTTACTTTCACTTTCATCTCTGAGACATTAGCGCACTTTTCTGGCCAATAGAAAGACATGGAAGGCATTACAACTTCCTCCTGTGATGTTCCAGCCCTACACCACCCCCCTGCAGTGAGTGGCTGGGGAGATCAGGTGACACCCGAGTATTAAAATCTGCCCCTCCCGCGGCTCGCCACAGATGCATTCTGACAGAGATCAGGGACAGTGCTGCTGCTGCTATAGGGAGAGCGTTAGGAGCTGTTTTAGGCTTGAAGAACCCCAACGGTCCTTCTTAGGGCCACATCTGACCGTGTGCAGTACTGTTGAGGCTGCTTTTAGCAGTGTTGCACAATTTTATTTTTTTTTGTATATCGGGTGTGCAGAGCATTGCGTCCTCAGTCTGCAGTCATTGCACAGAGTATAGGGCCAGTACTGGTGAGGCAGGGAAAGAGATATGCAGGCTATATAGGCAGTGGGCTTTTTCAAAAAAATTGGGGAAAAATACTATATTTGGGCTGCCTGTGACCGTGTACAGTTTACTGCGTGTCTGCTGGCGGTAGTAGTCCTAATTAATACGCAGCTAAGCGTTACAGCAGGCTTGCACAAAATTGTTTCCTGGCTCTGCTGTCTCCGTTACATCACCGCCGTCATCCCGGCAGAGGGAAACAGTATACATAATATTATACGCTGCCTACAGTATCTGTCTGCTGGGAGTAGTAGTCCTAATTAATACGCAGCTAAGCGTTACAGCAGCCTTGCACAAAATTGTTTCCTGCCTCTGCTGTCTCCGTTACATCACCGCCAACATCCCGGCAGAGGGAATCAGTATACATAATATTATACGCTGCCTACAGTATATGTCTGCTGGGGGTAGAAGTCCTAATTAATACGCAGCTAAGTGTTACAGCAGCCTTGCGCAAAATTGTTTCCTGCCTCTGCTGTCTCCGTTACATCACCGCCGTCATCCCGGCAGAGGAAATCAGTATACATAATATTATACGCTGCCTACAGTATCTGTCGGCTGGGGGTAGTAGTCCTAATTAATACGCAGCTAAGCGTTACAGCAGCCTTGTGCAAAATTGTTTCCTGCCTCTGCTGTCTCCGTTACATCACCGCCGTCATCCCGGCAGAGGGAATCAGTATACATAATATTATACGCTGCCTACAGTATCTGTCTGCTGGGGGTAGAAGTCCTAATTAATATGCAGATAAGCGTTACAGCAGCCTTGCACAAAATTGTTTCCTGCCTCTGCTGTCTCCGTTACATCACCGCTGTCATCCCGGCAGAGGGAATCAGTATACATAATATTATACGCTGCCTACATTATCTGTCTGCTGGGGGTAGAAGTCCTAATTAATACGCAGCTAAGCGTTACAGCAGCCTTGCGCAAAATTGTTTCCTGCTCTGCTGTCTCCGTTACATCACCGCCGTCATCCCGGCAGAGGGAAACAGTATACATAATATTATACGCTACCTACAGTATCTGTCTGCTGTATCAGCTCAGCATTTAAAAAAAATAGAAGCAAAATACTTAAGGCCTACTACTGGCCTTTGGCCACTTGACTGCTTCTGAGCTGTGAATTCCACTAGCTCAGTGATACGCATCTATGTCTCACTTCAGGCGTGCGCAAAATTGTTTCCTGGCTCTGCTGTGGGTTCCGTAAGCGAAGTCAGCCTCCAACCACAGGCCAATAAGCGGCACATTTAATTACAGCGTTCTGTTTCTGCTCTACTCGTAATACACCATGCTGAGGGGTAGGGGTAGGCCTAGAGGATGTGGACGCGGGCGAGGACGCGGAGGCCCAAGTCAGGGTGTGGGCACAGGCTGAGCTCCTGATCCAGGTGTATCGCAGCCGACTGCTGCGGGATTAGGAGAGAGGCAAGTTTCAGGGGTCCCCAGATTCATCTCACAATTAATGGATCCACGCGGTAGACCTTTATTAGAAAATGAGCAGTGTGAGCAGGTCCTGTCGTGGATGGCAGAAAGTGCATCCAGCAATCTATCGACCACCCAGACTTCTACGCCGTCCTCTGGCTGCTGCTCCTCCTTCCTCCCAGCTTCCTCACTCCATTACAATGACACATTCTGAGGAGCAGGCACACTCCCAGGAACTGTTCTCGGGCCCCTGCCCAGAATGGGCAGCAATGGTTCCTCTCCCACCGGAGGAGTTTGTCGTGACTGATGCCCAACCTTTGGAAAGTTCCCGGGGTCCGGGGGATGAGGCTGGGGACTTCCGGCAACTGTCTCAAGAGCTTTCAGTGGGTGAGGAGGACGAAGACGATGAGACACAGTTGTCTATCAGTCTATCAGTGAGGTAGTAGTAAGGGCAGTAAGTCCGAGGAAGGAGCGCACAGAGGATTCGGAGGAAGAGCAGCTGGACGATGAGGTCACTGACCCCACCTGGTTTGCTAAGCCTACTGAGGACAGGTCTTCAGAGGGGGAGGCATGTGCAGCAGCAGGGCAGGTTGGAAGAGGCAGTGGGGTGGCCAGGGGTAGAGGCAGGGCCAGACCGAATAATCCACCAACTGTTTCCCAAAGCGCCCCCTCGCGCCATGCAACCCTGCAGAGGCCGAGGAGCTCAAAGGTCTGGCAGTTTTTCACTGAGAGTGCAGACGACCGACGAACTGTGGTGTGCAAGGTTTGTCGCGCCAAGATCAGCCGTGGAGCCACCACCACCAGCATGTGCAGATATATGATGGCCAAGCACCCCACAAGGTGGGACGAAGGCCGTTCACCACCTCCGGTTTGCACCACTGCCTCTCCCCCTGTGCCCCAACCTGCCACTGAGATCCAGCCCCCCTCTCAGGACACAGGCACTACCGTCTCCCGGCCTGCACCCACACCCTCACCTCTGCTGTCCTTGGCCCCATCCAGCAATGCCTCTCAGCGCACCGTCCAGCCGTCGCTAGCGCAAGTGTTTGAGCGCAAGCGCAAGTACGCAGCCACGCACCCGCACGCTCAAGCGTTAAATGTGCACATAGCCAAATTGATCAGCCTGGAGATGCTGCCGTATAGGCTTGTGGAAACGGAGGCTTTCAAAAACATGATGGCGGCGGCGGCCCCGCGCTACTCGGTTCCCAGTCGCCACTACTTTTCCCGATATGCCGTCCCAGCCCTGCACGACCACGTCTCCCGCAACATTGTACGTGCCCTCACCAACACGGTTACTGCCAAGGTCCACTTAACAACGGACACGTGGACAAGCACAGGCGGGCAGGGCCACTATATCTCCCTGACGGCACATTGGGTGAATTAAGTGGAGGCTGGGACCGAGTCAGAGCCTGGGACCGCTCACGTCCTACCCACCCCCAGAATTGCGGGCCCCAGCTCGGTGCTGGTATCTGCGGCGGTGTATGCTTCCTCCACTAAACCACCCTCCTCCTCCTCCTCCTACGCAACCTCTGTCTCGCAATTAAGATGTGTCAGCAGCAGCACATCGCCACCAGTCGGTGTCGCGCGGGGTGGCAGCACAGCGGTGGGCAAGCACCAGCAGGCCGTGCTGAAACTACTCAGCTTAAGAGAGAAGAGGCACACGGCCCACGAACTGCTGCAGGGTCGGACAGAGCAGACCGACCACTGGCTTTAGCCGCTCAGCCTCCAACCGGGCATGGTCGTGTGTGACAACGGCCATAACCTGGTGGTTGCTCTGCAGCTCGGCAGCCTCACGTACGTGCCATGCCTGGCCCACGTCTTTAATTTGGTGGTTCAGCGCTTTCTGAAAAGCTACCCACGCTTGTCAGACCTGCTCAGAAAGGTGCGCCGGCTCAGCGCACATTTCCGCAAGTCCAAGATGGACACTGCCACCCTGCGGACCCTGCAACATCGGTTTAATCTGCCAGTGCACCGACTGCTGTGCGACGTGCCCACACGGTGGAACTCTATGCTCCACATGTTGGCCAGGCTCTATGAGCAGCGTAGAGCTATAGTGGAATACCAACTCCAACATGGGCGGCGTAGTGGGAGTCAGCCTCCTCAATTCTTTACAGAAGAGTGGGCCTGGTTGGCAGACATCTGCCAGGTCCTTGGAAACTTTGAGAAGTCTACCCAGATGGTGAGCGTCGATGCTGCAATCATTAGCGTCACCATTCCTATGCTATGCCTCTTGAGAAGTTCCCTGCAAAGCATAAAGGCAGACGCTTTGCGCTCGGAAATGGAGGCGGGGGAAGACAGTATGTCGCTGGATAGTCAGAGCACCCTCATGTCTATATCTCAGCGCGTTGAGGAGGAGAAGGGGGAGGAGCATGAGGAGGAGGGGGAAGAGACAGCTTGGCCCACTGCTGAGGGTACCCTTGCTGCTTGCCTGTCATCCTTTCAGCGTGTATGGCCTGAGGAGGAGGAGGATCCTGAAAGTGATCTTCCTAGTGAGGACAGCCATGTGTTGCGTACAGGTACCCTGGCACACATGGCTGACTTCATGTTAGGATGCCTTTCTCGTGACCCTCGCGTTACACGCATTCTGGCCACTACGGATTACTGGGTGTACACACTGCTCGACCCTCGGTAAAAGGAGAACCTTTCCACTCTCATACCCGAAGAGGAAAGGGGTTCGAGAGTGATGCTATACCACAGGACCCTGGCGGAAAAACTGATGGTAAAATTCCCATCCGACAGCGCTAGTGGCAGAAGGCGCAGTTCCGAGGACCAGGTAGCAGGGGAGGCGCAGAGATCAGGCAGCATGTACAGCACAGGCAGGGGAACACTATCCAAGGCCTTTGCCAGCTTTATGGCTTCCCAGCAAGACTGTGTCACTGCTCCCCAGTCAAGGCTGAGTCGGCGGGAGCACTGTAAAAGGATGGTGAGGGAGTACGTAGCCGATCGCACGACCGTCCTCTGTGACGCCTCTGCCCCCTATAACTACTGGGTGTCGAAGCTGGACACGTGGCCTGAACTCGCGCTGTATGCCCTGGAGGTGCTTGCTTGTCCTGCGGCTAGCGTCTTGTCAGAGAGGGTGTTTAGTGCAGCTGGGGGAATAATCACGGATAAGCGTACCCGCCTGTCAACCGACAGTGCCGACAGGCTTACAATCATAAAGATGAACAAAGCCTGGATTTCCCCAGACTTCTCTTCTCCACCAGCGGACAGCAGCGATACCTAAACAATGCGTAGGCTGCACCCGCGGATGGAAGCATCGTTCTCTATCACCATCAAAAACGGGGACATTTTAGCTCCTCCTCCTGAAACCTCACGTAATCACGTCAAACGGGCAATTTTTCTTAGGCCCACAAGGCTCACTCATATAACTTTTGTAAACAATGTTTATACGTTTCAATTCTCAATTCAATAAAGCGTTGAAACTTGCACCTGAACCAATTTTTATTCTAACTGGGCTGCCTCCAGGCCTAGTTACAAATTAAGCCACATTAACCAAAGCGATTAATGGGTTTCACCTGCCCTCTTGGTTGGGCATGGGCAATTTTTCTGAGGTACATTTGCACTGTTGGTACACCAATTTTTTTGGGCCCTCGCCTACATTGTAATCCTAATAATTTTTAGCCCACCTGCATTAAAGCTGACGTTACCTCAGCTGTGCTGGGCACTGCAATGGGATATATTTATGTACCGCCGGTGGGTTCTAGGGAGCCAGCCATGCTGTCGGTCCACACGGAGTTGTAACTGCATGTGTCCACTTCTAAAAAACCCCAGTCTGACTGGAGCATGCAGTGTGGGCCGAAGCCCACCTTCATTAAACACGACATTACCTCAGCTGTGACGGGCGCTGCAATGGGATATATTTATGTACCGCCGGTGGGTTCCAGGGAGCCACCCATGCTGTCGGACCACACGGAGTTGCAACTGCATGTGTCCACTTCTAAAAAACCCCAGTCTGACTGGGGCATGCAGTGTGGGCCGAAGCCCACCTGCATCAAACCTGACGTTACCTCAGCTGTGATGGGCAATGCAATGGGATTTATTTATGTACCGCCGGTGGGTTCCAGGGAGCCACCCATGCTGTGGGTCCACAGGGACTTCACATTAGGGATTTGTACCTGCCAGTGTCTATGTATTAAAAACCCCAATCAGACTGGGGCATGCAGTGTGGGCCGAAGACCACCTGCATTTAATCGGACCTTACCTCAGGTGTGATGGGCAATGCAATGTGATTTATTTATGTACCGCCGGTGGCTTCCTGGGACCCACCCATACTGTCGGTCCACACGGAGTTGTAACTGCATGTGTCCACTTCTAAAGAACCCCAGTCTGACTGGGGCATGCAGTGTGGGCCGAAGCCCACCTGCATCAAACCTGACGTTACCTCAGCTGTGATGGGCAATGCAATGTCATTTATTTATGTACCGCCGGTGGGTTCCAGGGAGCCACCCATGCTGTGGGTCCACAGGGACTTCACATTAGGCATTTGTACCTGCCAGTGTCTATGTATTAAAAACCCCGGTCAGACTGGGGCATGCAGTGTGGGCCGAAGACCACCTGCATTTAATCGGACGTTACCTCAGCTTTGATGGGCAATGCAATGGGATGTATTTATGTACCACCGGTGGCTTCCTGGGACCCACCCATGCTGTCGGTCCACACGGAGTTGTAACTGCATGTGTCCACTTCTAAAGAACCCCAGTCTGACTAGGGCATGCAGTATGGGCCGAAGCCCACCTGCACCAAACCTAACGTTACCTCAGCTATGATGGGCAATGCAATGGGATTTATTTATGTACCGCCGGTGGGTTCCTGGGACCCACCCATGCTGTCGGTCCACACGGAGTTGTAACTGCATGTGTCCACTTCTAAAGAACCCCAGTCTGACTGGGGCATGCAGTATGGGCCGAAGCCCACCTGCATCAAACCTGACGTTACCTCAGCTGTGATGGGCAATGCAATGGGATTTATTTATGTACCGCCGGTGGGTTCCAGAGAGCCACCCATGCTGTGGGTCCACAGGGACTTCACATTAGGGATTTGTACCTGCCAGTGTCTATGTATGAAAAACCCCAGTCAGACTGGGGCATGCAGTGTGGGCCGAAGCCCACCAGCATTAAACCTGACGTTACCTTAGCTGTGCTGGGCACTGCAATGGGATACATTTATGTAGAGCCGGTGGGTTCCAGGGAGCCACCCATGCTGTGGGTGCACACAGAATTCCCATTGCGGAGTTGTACCTGCCTGTGACTATTTATAAAAAACCCCGGTCTGACTGGGGCATGCAGACACCTTGACAGAATGAATAGTGTGTGGCACATGGGTTCCCCATTGCTATGCCCACATGTGCAGCTCCTGATGGAGGTGGCACAGGATTGGATTTCTCATTGCTTCTGTACAGCATTATGGGCTATCTCCCCGCCCCTTTTAAAGAGGGTCGCTGCCTGGCCGTGCCAACCCTCTGCAGTGTGTGCCTGCGGTTCCTCCTCATGGCAGACGCACTTATAAATAGAGATGAGGGTGGTGTGGCTATGAGGCCATTGTGTGGCATGAGGGCAGCTGAAGGCTGCGCAGGGACACTTTGGTGTGCGCTGTGGACACTGGGTCGTGCGGGGGGGGGTTGGGCAGCATGTAACCCAGGAGAAGTGGCAGCAGAGTGTCATGCAGGCAGTGATTGTGCTTTGTTGGAGGTAGTGTGGTGCTTAGCTAAGGTATGCTAATGAGGGCTTTTCAGAAGTAAAAATTGTTTTGGGGGGGCACTCTTGCCGCTATTGTGGCTTAATAGTGGGACCTGGGAACCTGAAATGCAGCCCAACATGTAGCCCCTCGCCTGCCCTATCCGTTGCTGTGTCGTTGCCATCACTTTCTTGAATTGCCCAGATTTTCACAAATGAAAACCTTAGCGAGCATTGGCGATATACAAAAATGCTTGAGTCGCCCATTGACTTCAATGGGGTTCGTTACTCGAAACGAACCCTCGAGCATCGCGAAAAGTTCGTCTCGAGTAACGAGCACCCGAGCATTTTGGTGCTCGCTCATCTCTAAACATTAACAATATAAACAGCAAACAAGGCACCCAGTATGCTGGGAAGGGTGCAGGGTTATCCTGCTACACTAGTATATTCACATGAGTGAACAGATCACTTTCCCCCTATAAACAGACGAGCTCATAGCAGGCTAAGATTCAATGGGTTCACTTCAAGAACTCATAAGTAAACTCATCAGGCTCTTGGAAAGGGAGGACAAAAATAACAAAATGAGAATACAAGCCATTGTAGAAGGAATAGAAGCCATTATTATCTCAGAAGACACAACTTCACAGTCCTGACAGAATACACTGACCAACCTCCACCACAGACATCCGGTGAGCTAAAGGGCCTGTGGTGATGTCACTGCTGTGGGAGGAGCCATTGTGCAGTTTGTAGAAAGTACTATATATGGGTTCTTCTCATTCTCTGCCCACTGTATGATGTCATTGCATTATATGATATATAAAACACAGATCCGTACCGACAGAAGAACAACAAAGTTAGGGCTCTTGAAAAGGGAGGGCAAAAATAACACAATGAGAATACAACTAAGCCGTTATTATCTCAGACACAACTTAGCGGTCCTGACAGAAGACAATCGCCTACCGCCACCACAGATATCCGGTGAGCTAAAGAACCTGCGGTGATGTGACTACTGTGGGAGGAGCAAAGCTGTGTTTGTATTGTGTGGGACTCAACATGGATGTAGTAGAGCTATGTGTGATGTGTGGGGATCATAATTGATGTACCATGTAGCAGAGCTGTGTATGTGAATCAGGATGTAGCAGAGCTGTGTGTGTCATGTGTAGGGTCAGGATAGATGTAGTAAAGATGTGTGTGTGTGATGTGTGGGGATCATAATGGATGTACCATGTAGCAGAGCTGTGTGTGTGTGTGAATCAGGATGTAGCAGAGCTATATGTGTCATGTGCTGTGTGTGTTATGTGTGGGGTCAGGATGGATGTAGTAGAACTGTGTGTGTGATGTACCATGTAGCACAGCTGTGTGGCACATTGCTCCACCAGAAACAGTGGTACTATAATTTCCTAATAATTACTAGTATATAGCCTGAATGCTTCAGCAAATGGTGTGTCTAAACTTTAGAGGAATTTTGATGTAATTACTGCTAATTAACTAAATTATAGCACTTAATGCCAGTCTTTTGACGTAGTCTACAATGGAAAATATTTTAGCCTCCCTTCAGATGAAGCGCGCCTAAGAATAGCGTTTTTGCAGAATGAACAAAGTGCTTTTTTGCGCGCATTGCCGTATTATACTGTAATTTTTGCGCCCGCAGGGCATGTTCATTTGCATGCGGCAAACAAGGAAACACCAATTGAAATGGCTAATTAGTCTTAATGAGTTCTTTTTTCAGTGGAATTACGCAGGAATTATGAAATATGAACAACCAGCAAAGAAAATTTGAGCATTTTATCTGCCTGTATAAATAGTGTGCACAAGGAGACAAGCGAACTCTGTCATCATTGGCTCCAACAATATATTGCTCTGTAAAAAGAGCCTAAATGGTAGCACTCATAGAATGGTAGGGTTGAAAGGGACCCCCAGGGTCATCATGTCCAACCCCCTGCTCAGTGCAGGATTCACTAAATCATCCCAGACAGATATTTGTCCAGCCTTTGTTTGAACACTTCCATTGAAGAAGAACTCTCACATCCCGTGGTAACCTGTTCCACTCATCGATCACCCTCACTGTCAGAAAGTTTTTTCTAATATCTTTCAGTTTCATCCCATTGCTTCTAGTCTTTCCTTGTACAAATGAGAATAGGACTGATCCCTCTGCAATGTGACAATCCTTCAGATATTTGTAGACAGCTATTAGGTCTTCTCTCAGCTTTCTTTTTTTGCAAGCTAAACATTCCCAGATCCTTTAACCATTCCTCATAGGACATGATTTACAGACCACTCACCATGTTAGTAACTCTTCTCTGAACTTGCTCCAGTTTGTCTATGTCTTTTTTAAAGTGGGGTGCCCAGAACTGGACACAGTATTCCAGATGAGGTCTGACTAAGGAAGAGTAGAGGGGGATAATTACCTCACATGATCTAGACTCTATGCTTCTCTTAACACATCTGAGAATTGTGTTTGCCTTTTTGGCTGCTGCATCACATTGTTGACTCATGTTCAGTCTATAATCTATTAGTATACTCAAGTCATTTTCACATGTGCTGCTTAGGCTAATTCCTCCCATTCTGTATGTGCTTTGTTTCATTTTTCTTGCCCAGATGTAAGATTTTGCATTTCTTGTTAAATACCATTTTGTTAGTCGCCGCCCACTGCGCAAGCTTTTCTAGATCTTTTTAAATACTCTCCCTCTCTTCCCTTGTGCTAGCTATTCCTCCTAGCCATCAGTTTTCCATCAATTCCCTCCACCAGATCATTTATAAAATGTTGAACAACACTGGGCCTAGGACAGAGCCTTGTGGTACCCCACTTGATACATTCTTCCACTTGGATGTGCAGCCATTTATGTCCACTCTGGTTAATTACTCCATTTTTATCCAAGTACTTACATACATGCTGTTTAATAATTTGTTCAAAGATCTTTCCTGGTATATAAGTCAGGCTCACAGGCCTGCAGTTTCCTGGATCCACCTTCTTCCCTTTTTTGAAGATAGGGATAACATTTGCCCTTTTCCAATCTTCTGGGAACTCTCCTGTTCTCCAGGAATTTTCAAAGATTATAGCAAGTGGTTCAGCAATTATCTCCGCTGTTTCCTTTAGTATCCTAGGATGTAATTCATCTGGACTTTGAGACTTGAATTCATTTAAGTTAGCTAACTGTTCCCTCACCATCCCTCTGCTTATAGATAGCCTGCATTCTTTTATTCCACCATTAGAACAGGGAAGATTAGTTGATGTTCCATCTACTTTTTGAGAGAAAACTGATACAAAATAGGAATTTAAAAGTTCGGCCTTCTCAACATCATTCTTAACCAATTCACCATTTTCATCCTGCAAGCATCCAATAGCATATTTGACCTTTCTTTTGCTTTTTACACCCCCCAAAATCCTTTTTTTTATAAGCTTCAATTTTTTATTAGCTTTAGCTTTTCTGACACTTGCCCTACAGTTTCTGCAGATTGCATTATATTCTTCTTTAGATATTCCCCCCTCTTTCTATTTGGTAAACATATTTTTCTTCCTTTTTAACATGTGTGCAAGTTCTGTGTTCATCCATCCTTGTCTCTTTAAATGCTTCTCATTCTTCCTTCTTTCAGGGATTGAGCTTTGAGAATCTCATTTTGCTATTTTTCTCAACCTTCTTGGACATTTCTGTCCTTAAGAACATCCAGCCATTGGATTCTTCCTATCCTCTTTCTGAGTTCATTAAAATCTGCCTTTCTGAAATCCAACCTTGATGTCTGAGTTTTCTCAGGTCTTCCTCATCTTTTTATCCATAATTCAAGGATAGCATGATCACTGGCTCCTAAGGTCCCAGCCACCCTTACTTCCTCAACCATTCCCTCCCTGTTGGTAAGAATTGGGTCCAAGATATCAGATCCCCTTGCTTTCTCTTCTACTTTTTGGAAGATAAAGTTGTCAGCAGGAGCAGATAAGAATTAGTTGGATCGATTACTTTTACCTGAGAGAGATTCCCAACAAATGTCTGGATAGTTAAAATCTCCCATGATCACCATGTCATGCTTTATTCAGAGCTTGGCAATCTGATGCAGAAAGAGTTCCTCCATATCTTCTGCTTGTCCAGGTGGCCTATAGTAAATGCCTACAATGGTGTCCTTTCTGTTGTTCTGTCCTTGTATTCTTACCCAAACAGTTTCTACAGAACTACCATGCTCTGAAGATTGAATCTCAGTGGAGATGAATTTTTTTCCAACATACAATGCAATACCGCCTCCCCTTTTTTAGGTCTGTTTCTTATAAATAAGTTGTATCCTTCAAGCCTTGTATTCCAATCATGTATCATTCCACCAAGTTTCTATGATGCCTATGACATCATATATTTTTTTTTGTTAGGAGCTCCCATTCTCCTTATTTGTTTCCCATGCTCTGAGCATAGTTTGTGATTGGTGTCTCTTGCTCCTCTACTTGCCTTCTCAATTTTTTGTCTTTGTTTTTTCCACTTCTAATAGCAAGGTTCTCAAATGTATTAATTAGCTGTAATTTACCTGGCCTTCACTTCCCTTTCCATATTGTTCTAGTTTAAAGCTTTTCTAATAAGTGAAGCAAGGCGCCCACCAAATATATGCTTACCTGTTTTTGTAAGGTGCAGCCCAGCTCTAGCAAGCAGTCCATCGCATAGGTAATTCACTCCAGGTCTAGAAATCCGAATCATAGAAAGTTAGAGTTGGAAGGGACCTCCAGGGTCATCGGGTCCAATCCCAGCTCAGTGCAGAATTCACTAAATCATCCCAGACAGATATTTGTCCAGCCTTTGTTTGAAGACTTCTATTGAAGGAGAACTCACCACCTCCCGTGGTAACCTGTTCCACTCATTGATCACCCTCACTTTTAGAAAGTTTTTTCTAATATCTAATCGGCGTCTCCTCCCTTTCAGTTTCATCGCATTGCTTCTAATTTATCTTTGGGCAAATGTGAATAGGGCTAATCCCTCTGCACTGTGACAGCCCTCCAGATATTTGTAGACCGCTATTAAGTCTCCTCTCAGCTTTCTTTTTTGCAAGGTAAACATTCCCAAATCCTTTAACCGTTCCTCATAGGACATGATTTGCAGAAAGCCCACTCACCATCTTGGTACCTCTTTTCTGAACTTGCTCCAGTTTTTGTCTGTGCCCTTTTTAAAGTGGGGTGCCCTTTAAGAAGGTAAGTTAAGAAGCACCATCGACGTAGCCAGTTGTTTACCTCTAGAATCCTGTTAGATCTTCTTATTCCATGGCCATCTACTGGGAGGATGGATGAGAAGACCACCTTTGCTCCTAGATCCTTCACATTCTTTCCAAGGTCTTCAAAGTCTCTACAAACAGTTGCAAGGTCCTGTTTTGCAATGTCATTTGTCCCTACATGTATTAGGAATGGGTGGTGTTCTGTAGGACTGAAGAGTCTTGACAGCCTATTAGACATATCTTTGATTTGTGCACCTGGAAGACAGCACACCTCTTGTGAGGTGTCAGGTCTGCAGACAGTGTCCTCTGATCCCCTCAATAAGGAATCCCCCCACAACCACCACTCTCCTATTCTTCTTCACAACAGCACTCCTTTTTCTCCATTCAAGAGGACTCTGTGCATACTACACAGTCCTTTGTGGGTAGAGTCATTTCTTGCTGTACCTCTTTCTCCTCTGCTCTTTTCTTTGTGGGTAGAGTCATTTCTTGCTGTACCTCTTTCTCCTCTGCTCTTTGTGGGTAGAGTCATTTCTTGCTGTACCTGTTTCTCCTCTGCTCTGTTCTGCTCTTTGTGGGTAGAGTAATTTTTTGCTGTACCTCTTTCTCCTCTGCTGTGTTCTTTGTGGGTAGAGTCATTTCTTGCTGTACCTCTTCCTCCTCTGCTCTGTTCTTTGTGGGTAGAGTCATTTCTTGCTGTACCTCTTTCTCCTCTGCTCTTTTCTTTGTGGGTAGAGTCATTTCTTGCTGTAGCTCTTTCTCCTCTGCTTTGTTCTTTGTGGGAAGAGTCATTTCTTGCTGTACCTCTTTCTCCTCTGCTCTGTTCTTTGTGGGTAGAGTCATTTCTTGCTGTAGCTCTTTCTCCTCTGCTGTGTTCTTTGTGGGTAGAGTCATTTCTTGCTGTACTTCTTTCTCCTCTGCTCTTTTCTTTGTGGGTAGAGTCATTTCTTGCTATAGCTCTTTCTCCTCTGCTGTGTTCTTTGTGGGTAGAGTCATTTCAAGCTGTACCTCTTTCTCCTCTGCTCTTTTCTTTGTGGGTAGAGTCATTTGATGCTGTACCTCTTTCTCCTCTGCTGTGTTCTTTGTGGGTAGAGTCATTTCTTGCTGTACTTCTTTCTCCTCTGCTCTTTTCTTTGTGGGTAGAGTCATTTCTTGCTGTACCTCTTTCTCCTCTGCTCTGTTGTTTGTGGGTAGAGTCATTTCTTGCTGTACCTCTTTCTCCTCTGTTCTTTGTGGGTAGAGTCATTTCTTGCTGCACCTCTTTCTCCTCTGCTCTGTTCTTTGTGGGTAGAGTCATTTCTTGCGGTATCTCTTTCTCCTCTGCTCTGTTCTTTGTGGGAAGAGTCATTTCTTGCTGTACCTCTTTCTCCTCTGCGCTGTTCTTTGTGGGTAGAGTCATTTCTTGCTGTACCTCTTTCTCCTCTGCTCTGTTCTTTGTGAGTAGAGTCAGTTCTTGCTGTACCTCTTTCTCCTCTGCTCTGTTCTTTGTGGGTAGAGTCATTTGTTGCTGTACCTTTAGAGTCATCTCTTGCTGTACCAGTGTTGATGAACATGTTAATATGCCTACGGGAGCCAGAGAGGAAGAAGGGGATGGGGGGGAGGGGTGTCACTACAGGGGTTGCTTTCCCCGCTAACTGGGGCTTCTATGGATGCCCCAGCTACAGTGGGAAAGTGTCAAATTAAAAAAATAAATAAAATAAAATGAATGTTCCCCAGAGGTCTTACATGACGTCATTGGGGACATAGATTGTAAAAAAAACATAATTACATACACATATAAAACAAAATTCCAGAATACAACAACAATATATACATAAGAAAGAAAATAACAGAAAACCGACGCCAACAAAAAACAGTCGCCGTATGCGCCCTGTAAACCAAAACCATGCATATAATATATCAAAACGTCTGAAACAAATACAGGAACCCGTTCCCATACTTTACTGTAGCATAAGTATACTAAATGTTAAAAAAAAAATCATTTTTCTAGCATTTTACTCCCAATAAAACTAGAAAACGGAAAAAAAGGTCAGTGAAAAAGATATTTAAAAAAAAAAATTATTATTAAAGCGCCCTTTATGTCACGGAAAAAAAATTAAAAGCAGTAAAAATAATTTTAGTAGCTAAAGGAAACAAAATAGGACAGTAAAACTGCCACATGGGTAAAATCCCTAAAAAGTGTCTGGTCCTTAAAGGGGTTGTCCCGCAGAAGCAAGTGCAGTTATGCACTTCTGTATGGCCATATTAATGCACTTTGTAATATACATCGTGCATTAAATATTGGCCATACAGAAGTTATACACTTACCCCCTCCGCTGCTGGCGTCCCCGTCTCCATGGCGACAACTGAAGCCTTCTTCTCTGGTCGCCGCAACAGTCGCGCTTGCGCAGAGAAGACTCCTCTTCTGCAGGCTCCGGGCTCATGAGCTGCGTGCTGGCTCCTCCCCCTTCTCAGCGTCATCGCGTAGCTCCGCCCCATCACGTGGTGCCGATCAGCCAATGAGGTGGCTGTAATCGGCAGCGGAGCTCAGACTGGAGAAGAACATCCACGGTGCACCATGGGAGAAGACCCGCAGTGCACCATGGGAGAAGATCAGCGGTGCACCTTGGGAAATGATGGCGGCCATCTTGGAAGAAGATTTTTATAACTTCATGAAACAGCTTCATGGTGAGTAGAAACGCTCTAAAAAAGATTTACATGGGTAGTTTGTAATGCTTGCTTAACATGGGGGACTGGGGTGTGAAAATTTTTTTGTTTTGGCCGCGGGACAACCCCTTTAAGGTACAAAACAGCTTGGTCCATAAGGGGTTAAAAAACTGTAGAGCATGCGGACAACCCCTTTAACCAAGTAAAGTTCCTATCAGGAAACCGGGTAGATATCTGGATAGCACTGTCGGGCCTCCTAGCAGCTGACTGTATGAATGTGTAGAAAGGTAGCGCTGCATGGAGTGTCAGCCTTCCTGAGACTGCGAGCCACTGGCTGCTACAACCGTACTTCCACACAACTACCATCAGTGTTCTACAAAATAGCTCTCCTGCACACGGAGGACAACTGTGTCTCTAGCGTCACCTTCAGGTGGCTTCCCTTATGTCTAATGTAGAACAGAAGGGACAATTGTTAAAACTTGCCAAGTGGAGGTCAACATACATAATGACACCAACTCATTAATAAAATAAATGCTTCAAATTTATTAAAATATACAATAATTCTGTAAATCTCTATATTTTTACAAATATTTTCAAGAAAAAATAATTTAGCAGCAAGTTAAAAAGGCAGAAGGTACCTCAAACAATCTCCCCAGTCCTTGAGTCACCCCCTACTATCATCAATTTCATTCACCAGTTTATTAGCTATACATGTTGCTTGGAAAATGTAGGTGACAACATGGCTGCCACCACAACACCTTGCATCCATCATTAATGGGGCCTATAGAATGATATTCCGGATGGTAATAATAATAAAAAAGCTATATTTAAAAGTGTTAAAAATTAAGAACGATGAAGGGATTGTTCCATCAGTACAACCCATGTCCTATAAGGGCATATGGATCTTATACAAGGGATTAGCCAGAGGACGGAGCCACTGCAAACAGTATAGGCAACATGTAGTTCCACATTTCTCCAGTAGTGGCCTCTGCAGCAGAAATGAGCTACATTTCACTGGGGTTTCAAATGTTGGACTTGCAGCGATCTACTGATCTCCAACAGGAGAAGCTGATCACCATTGAAGAATTTCCTAATTGGTTCTCTTTTTTTGCAGTTCCAACTGAATTATCAAACTTTCCAATTTATTAGATGCCAGATTAATAAACTTTCTGGATCATACAATAGATTGTGCTCCTTTCCAGACTATCAGATGCTAGATGAAAGTAGTTTCTCTGTACTACATAACTAGAGATATGCCGTTCAGGAACGCTGTGGTGAGCAGCTATCTTTCCATAATACAGATAAGGAGTTATTTACTGGTGACTTGTTTTACTAGATGGAAAACACGTTTCAAGTTCTTGAGTTAAAAAAAAAAATCTTCACGATTGGTTGTCGTAGGTCAGTCCTCGCTGCTGGTGCAGCATCTGCACTCTGAAGATAAGCCTCATGGGGGCCTTCCTAGTAGAGACCATTACCAGACCGACTAAGCTGAGCACATCAATGAACTAACCCACCAGTGCAAAGAGGTGGTGAGAGGCTGGCATTCTCTGTATCCATGCCCCAAGGTTACCATCCTTAGTCCCTCATGTAGAGCTTTATCACCCCAGCATTGTGCAGCTTCTGCCAGAGTATTGTCTCTGTATGCAAGTTGTGGTTCGCAGCGAAGGGAACCGGGTAGTAGGTGATATCATAGTAATGGTCTGAGAATTTTGCATAGTTTGGGGTCATGAATCCATATGCGCTGACCTGGTGGGAGAAGAGAGGCAGGGGTTAATCTTAATGTGGCAATAAGAGACACGTACATTCATAATTTTTAGGGCCCCAATTGCTTTTGTGTGGGGAAAGGCAGAGCCTGGCCCTATAAATGCAGTATTACAGTGCACTCGCCTAATGGCATAATTATAGGGGGTGCTATATCACTGCTGCCTCTGCACCCCCTATAGGTATGCCAATGCCTTGAGGATCTATCAGGAGAACTTTAACCCTTAAAGGGGTTGTCCCGCGAAACAAAGTTGGGGTATACACTTCTGCATGGCCATATTAATGCACTTTGTAATGTACATTGTGCATTAATTATGAGCCATACAGAAGTTATTCACTTACCTGTTCCGTTGCTGGCGTCCCCGTCTCCATGGTGCCGTCTAATCTTCAGCGTCTAATCGCCCGATTAGACGCTCTTGCGCAGTCCGGTCTTCTGTCTTCTGAATGGGGCCGCTCGTGCCAGAGAGCGGCTCCTCGTAGCTCCGCCCCGTCACGTGTGCCGGTTCCAGCCAATCAGGAGGCTGGAATCGGCAATGGACCGCACAGAAGACCTGCGGTCCACCGAGGGTGAAGATCCCGGCGGCCATCTTCACAAGGTAAGTAAGAAGTCATCGGAGCGCGGGGATTCGGGTAAGTACTACCCGTTTTTTTTTTTTTATCCCTGCATCGGGTTTGTCTCGCGCCGAATGGGGGGGCTATTGAAGAAAAAAAAAACCCGTTTCGGCGCGGGACAACCCCTTTAAATGCACATTAAGCATGTAAAACCACTCGGGCTTTATTCACATGAGCTGGCCAAAATGGGTTCCAATGCATCCGTTCAGATTGGTGATTTTTTTGGTGCGTAAAAACAGGGGGCCGTAAAAGATAGCGCATACGGTGCACATTCCAGGCAGCCGTGTTTACACCAGCCAGAAAAGATAGGTCAGGACATATCTCCCGGACGGAATACACCAGTCGGTCCCATAGACTCTTATGTGAGCCTATGAGAGCTGCTGGACAAGGGAGGTGGGAGGGAGTTTAGCAGCAACTCTGCCAAACTCGCTCCCTCTTTCTGCCCCTTGACGGCTGTCTGCAAATGGAGGGGCTTCTACGCCCTGTCCCACCCCCTGCCATTGGAGGCAGCCGGCAAGGGTCGGAGAGGGGGTAGGAGTTTAGCACACTGGCTCCTGTCCCACCCCCTCCTTTTGCTGACAACTGGCAAGGGGAGAAAGTAGGAGGGAGTTTAGCAAAGCTAAACTCTTATTTCCCCGCCTGAGAGTATCCCAGGCTGTGGGGTATATACACCGCAGGCCTAGGTGTTAAAATAGGAGATGCAGCCATGAGTTGGTTGCGGCTGCCTCTTGTGCATGCACATTTCAGCCACAGCACCCGCGTGAAGGTGCCCTTATCCTGAGATATATTATCACTTGAACTTACAAACCCAAAACCTGCAGCTGCACTACTGAAAAATGTTGTTTTCCCATTTTTGTTTGGCCAACTTCTAACGGGCAAGTGTGATAGCGGGCCATGAATCACAGCTTGATATCCCACTCACCAATATGTGATATCCTCGTGGATCCAAGGCGTTTTTATCTCAAAACCACTTCCCATCACTTCGGGGAAGTAGCAGTCCTCCGCTGAGGCTTGACAGTATATATAGGTTAGGGTGCATTCATACTGCATCTGCAGTGCACATTCACGGTAAATGTCAGGATGATTTACTAAAGGATGCTGTGACATATACCGCTATTACATTACTCATAGGCTCCCCCATTAAAAAGAAAAAGAATATATACTTTTTACTGGATGCCTCCATATAGAATATTATAGTCTATGTACAGCATGTGGTATTCTATACAGCAATAAAAAGGTAAGGTAACCTATATTGGATAGATGCCAAAGGGACGGTCTATGAACTTGATCTGATAAATGGGGTGCCTATGTACTTCATCTGATGAATGGGGGTGTCTATGGTTACGTTCAATGTCTATTGTGAGAGCAGTTTGAACGCACCCTTAGGAGCATGGATTATCTTTTACCATTTCCAATCACTAGCGGGTTTTACCACAATTGTGGAATAATATTAGTACAACTAAAGTTCCTGGAATAAGCCTAATGCTGCTTAGCACAAGTACGTTGTTGACTTGTGGGTTCTTCCTGCTTTAAATGTATTTCATTAAGTAAACATTAAGTCCTAACATTTTGTTCTTTAATATTTGCCTTAAAGGCTGAATCCACACCTTTAATTACTTGGATGCATATCTGTCATGTAAAATAGTATTGCTTCCCTTTCAACTCAAAAATACTAGTATGTAATTTTGGGGGCATGTCTGCACATAAAGAATGAACAATAATAAGGCTTTGTGTAATATCCATGGGGTCTAGGACAGTAAAGGTGCTGATTCCAGCTTCCCTGGTGGTCTTAGTATTGAAGGTGGCAATGCCAGCTGCCCTGATGGTCTAGGAAGGTACTGAAGAGGTCCATACCAACATCTCATGGTTTTATGCAATGAAGTGGTTAATGTTACCATTTCTCTGTTGGCTGAATGTCAACATCTCTGGTGTTTTAGTATGAGTGCTGAACCCCCTCAGTGACATTCACCTGCCCTAGTAGGATGTGTGAAAAGGGCTAATTCTGGCTTCCCAGGTAGTCTTAGAACTGAAGATGTCAAAGCCAGCTGTCTTGATTTTCTAGGAGGACAATAAGAAGGTCAATGCCAACATTTCTGGTGTGAGCTCTTTTGTAGAATCACAGAAAAAAGCAAAATGGACCCTATAGGTTTGTGGCAAGATGAACCGAGCTACTAGATTCCCATTGCCATTTACAGAAAATATCCACTTCCCACAACCCAAAAAATTCCTTATTTCTTTATTATTTCATAAATTCACTAAACATTATTAAACTAAAACCTACATGAGTGAAGAAATAAACTGAAGCTCTGTTCATTCATTGATTTGCAATATTAGCCCCTAGACCCCTAAAGACATCACTCATGTGGTAATGCGTCAATATAAAAAATACCAGCGCTCCATAGTGCAGCAAGTGTGGGACAGTGAAAGGTAGGAGTAAGGTTACATGGAGGGGTCATCCTGGCGGCACAACCCACTTGGGAGCCGTCAAATATGCAGCAAATTCCCCCAAACCAAACAGACAAGGAGCCTCAGTTAGCCAAAATAGCACAAGAGAAGACGAGGGGGTGTAGGTGCACTATGACAGGAGACCCAGGGTAGTACGCAAAATTTATTCTGGTGACGCGTTTTGGTACCAGAATGGCACCTTCTTCAGGCTAGTTAGACATGTTGGAGGGGAGGGGGAGAATCTTTTGTATAATTTAGTTGAGGCAGGTAGACCGAGGCAGGGATTTAGACTGCTGCTGTCCCAGTCGGTTTAATTAGAGCTCATTTACATGGATGTATTGCCATTCTGTATTACGCTTCTGATAGGACAGAATAAACACCGCTGATTTATATTGATGTAATCAGGTGAGCATATTTTTCACAAGGTTTTCAGTTGAGTGAAAACATTGCAGCGTGTCTTATTTTTGTCTGTAGTCACAGACCTAAATCGCCCATTAACCCCTTAATGACGCAGCCCCTTTTTTTCCCATTTTCGTTTTTTCCCTCCCCCCCCTTTAAGAAAAAATCGTAACTCCTTTATTTATTCATCGATGTCCCTGTATGAGGTCTTGTTTTTTGTGGGATGAGTTGTATTTTTCAATGGTGCAGATAATGCACTGAAAAGCTTTTCAAAAATTCAAAGTGGAGTAAAATGGAAAAAAAAAATGACATTCCACCATCTTTCGGTGCGTCTTGTTTCTACGACGCACAAACTGCAACAAAAACGACATGATAGCTTGATAGGCAGTCTCCTAAGGCAGCCCTGGAGCCTTTCAGAAGGCCCCCGGCTGCCATGACACTTGCACAGCTCACCCGATCTCGACGTGGAGGGGAGGGGGGCGTAAGGGACCCCTGAACATCGTTCGAGGAATTTAAATGCCGCTGTCAAAACTGACAGCGTTATTTAAAGTGTTAATAGCCGCAATCGGCCGCGCGGCTAATTGCAGCTATTGCCCGCGGGTCTCAGCTGTAATAAGCAGCTGATGCCCGCGCTGTATGAAGAGAGGTCGCCCCGAGACCTCTTTTCATACATACCCCGACGATCCAGGATGTAAATGTACGTCCTGGAGCAGAAAGGGGTTAAAGGCTACGAGATCGCATAAAAATGCAGCAAATAGTCATATTTCCAGATAATTACTCCTGCCACCAGTACTTTGAAGAGGTAAAGGAAGCAGTTTGCTCTTTACAATTGTATCAGATGTGAATGACTTTCTATCAGGAATATAATCTTCCGTGAAGCATTCTATATCCGATGTTCATTGAATGATGACTGCACTGTTTATATACCGTGTTTCCCCGATAGTAAGACACCCCCGATTGTAAGACGTATCAGGGGTTTCAGGGGGGTCGGCCAATGTAAGCCGTACCCCGAAAGTAAGACCTCTCATCTAGCTGCGCGCCGCCTCCTGCCCACGTCCGCACCGTCCCCCTCTCCATACGTCGCCGCGTCTGCCACCTCCCTCTGATCTTAAAGGGGTTGTCCCGCGCCGAAACGTTTTTTGTTTTTTTTTTCAACCCCCCCCCCCCCCCCCCCCCCGTTCGGCGCGAGACAACCCCGATGCAGGGGTTAAAAAAGAACACCGGAGAGTGCTTACCTGAATCCCCGCTCTCCAGTGACTTCTTACTTACCTTGTGAAGATGGCCGCCGGGATCTTCACCCTCGGTGGACCGCAGGGCTTCTGTGCGGTCCATTGCCGATTCCAGCCTCCTGATTGGCTGGAATCGGCACGTGACGGGGCGGAGCTACACGGAGCCGGCATCCTGCACGAGCGATCCCATTCATAAAAGAAGAAGACCCGGACTGCGCAAGCGCGGCTAATTTGGCCATTAGACGGCGAAAATTAGTCGGCTCCATGGAAACGAGGACGCTAGCAACGGAGTAGGTAAGTGAAAAACTTCTTATAACTTCTGTATGGCTCATAATTAATGCACAATGTACATTACTAAGTGCATTAATATGGCCATACAGAAGTGTATTTTTTCCAATATAAGACATACCCCGAAAGTAAGACATAGTGGGGCTTTTGGGGATAAAAAGAAAGTAAGACACTGTCTTACTTTCGGGGAAACACGGTATGTTTCAATGTATGTTTTATTCGATTCAAAATCTAATAAAATTAATGAGAAACAAAAATGCAGCAAATCCGCCGCTGGATGCTTATTTACTGCCTTTTTACATGTTTGTAGGAGAGGGTTTAAAAAATTGTGACATCAATTAGGCCTTCTTGTGTTCTTTTTTTCTCTCGCACATGTGAAAAGACTGTGAATTACGCGGTTCTACTTCACAAGTATATGCGTATTCACTGACTGAAATAAGCATATGCCAGTGTGAATGTAACTAGCTAGCAGGGCACTAATATGGCAAATCAAGAAATTGATCAATGAACAGAGCCTGACTATTTGATCACATTCTTTATTGCAGTGCAGGTTTTCAGTTGTTTAGTAACTTTATGAATGCATATGATGAATAAGGAATTTTTGGTTTGTTGAGAGTGGATATTTTTGCTCTTTTGTTGGAGGACTGCACCAAAAACCCCATATCTCAACTTCTGGGGCCCCCGACATTGGAAGAATAGAAAACGTGCCTTACACATTTTTTGGGACCTTGTACAGCTCTGCTTACTGCCCATGGTGATGAAAGATGGGTGAAAATTCAAATAGCTCCACCCCCTTCTATGAGCGCATGATCCAGAGAAAAAGAAGTTCCCATTCTCTTTTATCAATTATGTGCAATCACTTGCCTTTGATGAAAATTTATAGGAACCTCCAACTCAAACCCCCACCAACCTTTATGCCCAAATATATGTCGGGGCAGAAAATCAGGCGGTGTATGGTGAAGAGTGTATATGATATGGTAACCATACTGCCTACCAATGAATTGCTCCCTCACCTGATCACAGGTGTGTATGGCAGCCAGCAGCAGTGAGGCTCCAGTGGATGGGCGATAAATGTCACGATGTTTTGTTTTTAAAACCGGATCATATAGGAAACTGTGAAAGTAAAATAAAGAATTAGAATGTAATCAGAAAAACAGACAGAAAGAAAATTGATGTGTTTGAACTGATATGGATACCTTGGACTGCCATGACAACGAACAAGGTAGTGTTAGATCGTGTCAAACCGAAAATATCACTAAAGGGCAAAATCAAACAGCGGCACCCTTTTTTGACACGTAATGCGCGCAAACTCTCTGGAAACAGTTCTGATGCTCGGTGGGGTCAGTGGGAAGAGAAGATCAGTACGACAAAGAACAAGATGGTCAGATACAATCAGGGCCACCACCAACATGCCAATCGCCGAACTGACAGAAGCGGTGAAAGACAGGAATGCGTGGAGAACATTAAATCCATAGAATGACCGAAGGTCGGATGCGACTGAACGAATAATCATCATCAACTGGAAAAATATTTGAGGGGTTTCTGAGAGAAACCATCCTAGAATACCTCACGGAGAACAACAGTATAACCCCTCATCAGTATGGATTCATGAGGGGTCGATCATGTCAGAGCAATCTGATCAGCTTCTATGATGAAGTAAGCTCTAGGCTGGACCTGGGAGAGTCTATTGATCTCGTATATCTGGACTTCTCTAAAGCATTTAACACCATGCAGCATAATAGGTTGATATATAAAATGAGATGGCTCAGACTGGGTGAAAATGTGTGTATCTTGGTACGGAACTGGCTCAGAGATAGAAAGCAGAGACTGCTAATTAATGGTTTATACTCTGATTGGGGCACCATTGCTAGTGGGGTGCCACAAGGTTCAGTACTAGTCCCCATTCTGTTTAATATATTTATCAATGAGGAAAAGGAGAGATATCCCGTATCCTGGATGTGAGTGGAGCGATTCCCAAAACCCATAAGAGAGAGCATTCATAAGTAATTCTGTATAGAGAAATTCATCGTAAAGGTACTGCTCCTAAACCACAACTTCTTCCTGCGCGGCCGTCCAAAGTTAGGATCACCGCACAGAAGTACACTGCAAGTCACACCCACGCGTCTCCTGTGCAGGGTGTCAGAGCTAATCCTTTAAGTAAATAATTGCTGCCAGAGTGTCTGTGGAGGGACCCCTATCCCCCTTCCTCCTCCGGAGTGCTCCCCGTCCAGGAGCAGATAACCTGACAGATAACACAGAGTGTAGGACTGGTGTCATCCTGTGTATCCTCCCTGATCTCTGAGCTCTAGTCTACTTTCTCTAACAAGAATTGTACCTGCATTACTGTGAATAATTCTGTGCCAAAGTTTATCAAGTAAAGTTATATCGGGCCCTAACCATTCCTGGGGACCCAAGGTACGACACACAAGTGTCTGTTTATTCTCTGCCATGTACCATACCGGTTTGTGGGAACGGTGGCATAACGCATGATAACAACTACCCCCATCATCCTGTTTATTGGCATGCCCTATCCTAGGGGTGTTGAGGGTGGCCTGCAATCCAGCTCTGGCCTTGGCTACGTGTCATCCCTCTGTGAAGAGAGTCTGGTAAGTGACAAGCCAACACCTACCCCTCCCAGCTCTCCATGGTGGTCAAGTGTCAGGGGTATTCCTCTTGGGTGTTGCATCTCCCTTCAGCCTAACATACTATGTTACTATGTAATGAAGCCATCAGAATTGATGACTGATCTAGGCCTCCAGACAATGTACGGTACTCTCGGCACCAATTGACACTTTGTGGGCATATGTCAAAGAATAACTACTGCATTGCACTACCCTACATTGCTTCTCTCATCTCAATCCACCACCCAGCCCACGTCCTCCTCTCTGCTAATGAAATCAGATGAAGTGCGTCTTTAATTCGAACCTCTCTTTCCCGCCTTCAAGACCTCTCCAGAGCAGCACTAGTCCTCTGGAACAAGCTACCCAAACTATCCGGGCAATCCCCGACACAAAATTTCAGGCATTGTTAGGAGAAGACTTGCCGGAGGGGATGCACGGCGCCGGAGGGGATGCGCGGCGCTGGCGTGGCGGCGTGCCCGGGACCGTCAGGGGCCGTTGTGGTGTCGCCCGGGGGTCGCCTGGTCGGTTTGGTGTCCGGTCTGCGGTCAGGCGTGGGGTCCACAGCACTGCTGGGCGGGGCCTCTGCGGCTGGGCTTGGAGTTCCCCTGTTAGGGAGCGTGGCCAAAGGAGGGCTGGTCTATATGCATTACCGGCCAGCGTGTCACCAAGTCCCGCCCCGACCTAGGCGGGGCTTTTGGTATTTAAATCTACAGACACTGTCAGTCCCTGCTAGTGTTTGTTTGTTCTCCAGCTAATAATAATAATCTTTATTTGTATAGCGCCAACATATTCCACAGCGCTTACATAGACAGGGGGGAATACAGAAAGACAAAAGTACAAAAATTACAGAACCACGGTTCCATAGTAATCAGTTGATATAAACAATAGGGGTGAGAGTCCTGCTCCAATGAGCTTACATACTACAAGTAATGGGGTGATACAGAAGGTAAAGGGGCTGAAGATGTGCACGGTATGGCGAGGTGGACAGTGAGCGATGCTATTCACATAGACTATGGTCAGACATTTAGCCGCGTGACGGCAGAAACAGTATGACTGCAGGAGCGGTTTATGATGGCTAGCAGGGATTGCAGTCAGTAGGTCAGGGAGCATGTTATCAGGCGGCATACAGAGGAGTTTGATTAGGGAATGCGGTATACCTCCCTGAAGAGGTGCGTTTTTAGAGCACGCCTGAAGTTTTTCGAGTCCTGGATTGCCTTTGGTAGTGCTGCTCTGGAGAAGTCTTGGAGGCGAGACTGAGAAGTTCGAGTTAGAGGGGCGCGCAGTCCAGTTTCGTTAGCAGAGCGGAGGGCCCGGGTTGGGTGATGGATTGAGATGAGGGAGAGGGTCGAGTGTTGGGGTCGGAAGCCAGACTGTAGGGGGTCAAGGAGAGTTTTCTGATAGATAGCTTACAAGGCAGGAGTAAACAAGGTGTTTTAGTAGTTTGAACGCATCAAGAGTTGGCTTCTTTAGCAGTGGGGATATGATGGAGTGTTTGAAAGAAGAGAGAAAGATGCCAGAGGTCAGAGAGAGGTTGAATATAGTGGTGAGGTGGGAGATAACCACCGGGGAGAGGGATTGAAGGAGGTGTGAGGGGAAAGGGTCGCTAGTGCAGGTGGTAGGGCGAGCAGAGAAGAGCAAATTGGAGACTTCTTCCTCTGTCGTTGATCTGAGTACAGACAGTGAGCAGCAGCTAGATGCAGTGCTGACAAGACTAGGGTCAGAGCTAGTCTGGGGTTGGGAAGTTATTTCCTGACGGATGTCAGCCGTTTTCTTTTTGAAGTAGGCAGCCAGCTCTTCAGTACTGAGATCCGTCACTGGGGGCTGCGGTTTATGGCTGAGAAGAGAGTGAAGAGTATCAAAGAGCCATTTAGGGTTGTGCAATAGTGAGGAGACGAGAGAGGTGAAGTAGACTTGTTTGGCATAGTGGCGGGTGAGGTTGTAGGTTCTGAGCATGAATTTGTAGTGGAGAAAGTCCGTGGACGTTTGTGACTTCCTCCACAGCCGTTCAGCACTTCTAGAGCACCGCCGGATGAAGCATGTTTGAGGCGTGAGCCAGGGTTGCTGCGTTCTACATCAGATGGCTTGGGTCAGGGGGGCGCCGCTTCATGCAGGGCATGTTTGAGAGCGGTGTTGTAGTGAGCGGCAGCCAGGTTGGGGCAGGAGAGGAGAGAGATAGGGGACAGAGAGGACTGCAGGGACTCAGCAAAGTCCTGGGTGTGAATGGCCTTAAGGTTCCTGTTTGTATGGTAGGTGGATCTGGAGAGATGTTAGGGAGCGTGACAGAGAAAGAGAGGAGATTATGATCCGAGAGCGGGAGAGGGGAGTTAGTGCAGTTGGAAGCAGAGCAGAGACGGAGGAAGACCAGATCCAGAGTGTTTCCATCCCTGTGAGTGGGAGAGGCTGTGAGTTGAGAGAGACCTAGGGAGGAGGTGAGCGATAGAAGCTGAGAGGCAGATGGGGAGACGGGGTCATTAGTGGGGATGTTAAGATCACCTAAGACGAGGGTTGGAATTTCGCAGGATAGGAAACCTGCTCAGGTTTCTCTCCCAGTCTGTTGACCCGGTTTTGCTCTGACTTAGATTTAGTCTGTTCATTGTTTGTTCTTTGTTGGTTACTAGGCGCTGTAGTCCGCTGTTATTTGTACATTTTGTCTCTCTGGTTAGTTGGTCTCTCCTGTCCCTATCCCCGGGGTTCCCATCAGTTGTCGCTCTGGGGTTTAGCCCAGGAGGGCAAGTAGGTAGGGACAAGGGAGAGGGTTGGTTGTTAGGAACTTCCAGTCTTCTGTTCCTAACCGACCCTGACAGAAACACTGGCCCTACAAAGATTCGGGCCTGAAGGTGAACCTCGAGTATCTTCGGATTATGGAGGCTGTTACAGCAGTCATAAATCAGGTCCAGAATTTGACTGATGTGGTACAGGACTTGTCGACTTGTCTCCCGCACCAGGAACAGACAGTGGCGGGGTCTTCAGCAATGGTATCACGAGGGGCCATACCCATTTGTGAACCTAAGGTTACTTTACCTGACTTTTTCCCAGTGACCATAAGGCATTTTTTGCGTTCCGTGAGGGCTGTAAACTATATTTTAGTTTGCGCCCACGTTCCTCTGGGTTAGAGCATCAGAGGGTTGGAATTGTGATTTCTAAACTAAGAGGGGACCCACAGAATTGGGCTTTTTCATTACCATCAGATTTCCTTTCTCATCAGTTGGTGGATGCCTTTTTCTCCAGCTTAGGTCAGATCTACGATGAGCCTGATCATGCAGGTTATGCGGTTTCTAAATTATTGGGCCTGCGTCAGGGTAAGAGGACGGCCGAGGAGTTTTGCTCACAATTCCGACACTTTTGTGTAGACTCAGGGTGGAACGATCGGGCCTTAAAGGACCTCTTTTTGACCGGACTCTCTGGGTCAGTAAAAGACTTGCTGTTGGATCACCCGGAGCCTAAGACGTTAGAGACGGCAATGACGTTAGCTGTACGGGCTGACCGGCACCTGAGGGCTAGAAGGGTCACCAGACCAGAGAACCACACTGCGGCCTGTAAAGAGCAGCTCCCCAGTACCTCCGGCAACCAGGTTGAGAAGATGGAACTGGGATATATGACAGCACCAGAGCGCCGGGCCTTCCGGCAAAGAAACACATTGTGCTTCTACTGCAGGGACCCTGGACATCTTGTCGCCACCTGTGACCTGAAGCGGCAGCAGGAAAACTTCCGCTCCTAGGTGATCTCCGGAAGGATCGCCTAGGAGCTCAGGTACTTCTGGGTTTTTCCAAGGGGCTTCTTCCTTGTTCCATTCTATTGGGTTCCTGCCTTATTTCTGGTCACGCTTTGGTCGACTCGGGGGTGGCAGTTAATTTTGTGAATTTTGAGTTTGTTAAGTTTATAGCTTCCAAGTTGCGAGATTTAAATCCCAATTTACAGGTCTCTGGAATTGATGCTACCCCGCTGGCGGCGGGGTTGATAAAGGTTACACCGGAACTCCTTCCGCCATACAGAGGAATTCTGATAAGGTTCATACCATAACCGAATGGTGCCAACCGACCAGTCTTAAGGCACTTCAGCGATTTCTTGGTTTCGCAAATTTTTATCGTAAGTTTATCAGGAACTTTTTGGTAGTCGCCAAACCGTTGACTGACCTAATCAAGAAGGGCGCAGATTTCGTTAACTGGTCACCTGAGGCGAGAGAGGCTTTTGTAAGTTTGAAGAAGGCATTCTCATCAGCTCCTGTACTGGTACAACCCAATCTTAACTTGCGCTTTGTGGTGGAGGTAAATGCATCTGAATATGGTGTGAGGGTTCCGCCTCCCTGGCCAAGTTGCAACCATGTGCCTTCTTTTCCAGAAAGTTCGGTCCTGCAGAGAGAAATTATGATATTTGCAATAGAGCATTATTGGCTATCAAATGGCTATTGAGGAGTGGAGACATTTTCTGGAGGGGGCTAAGCATCAAGTTACAGTATTTACTGATCATAAAAATTTGATATATTTAGAGTCTGCCAAACATCTAAATGCATGACAGGCCTGGTGGGCTTTGTTCTCTTCACGCTTCAATTTTGTAGTTACATACATTCTAGGTTCTAAGAATGTTAGAGCTGATGCCTTATCCCGTAGTTTTGGAGCCCCTGAGCCGGAAGATTCCCATTCTGAGGGGATCCTGTCGCCTTGGATAGTGGTGGCGGCTTTGACGTCAGACGTATCTAATCAGATTTTGGCAAGGAAGTTGTACAGTTGCATGGCATCCCTGATGATGTTGTGTCAGATCTGGGAGTACAATTTGTGGCCCACTTTTGGCGTGCGTTCTGTAAGAACTTGGGGGTGGGGTTGTCATTCCCCACGGCCTTTCACCCAGAATCTAATGGGCAGACGGAACGCATGAACCAAGAACTTATTCAGTATCTCAGGCTCTATGTGAGTGATCGGCAACAGCAGTGGGCAGGATTTTTGGCGTTGGCATAATTTGCCATTAATAATCATTGCGATTCCGCGTCCGGTACTTTGCCGTTTTTCTGTAATGTGGGTTATCACCCCAGATGTTCTTTGGGGGTTTCTTCGGTTACTGAGAATCCCGCAGCTGATGCTAGAATTGACAAGCTTAGGGACATTTGGGGTGGAGTCCGATGGAATTTAGAACAGGCCAGGAGAGGCATGTTAAGGGGTGGTGCCAACAGACACACCATCTCGGATTCCTTCTCAGTTGGTCAGTTGGTGTATCTTTCCTTCAAGAATTTGAGATTAAAGGTCCCCACAATGAAATTTGCCCCACGTTTTGTGGGACCTTTCCCTGTTACCAGAGTCCTCAATCCTGTGGCTTTTGAGTTGGCATTACCAGAGTCATGGAGAATTCATAATGTTTTTCATAAATCTTGTTGAAGTAATACGTCCCTCCTCATACCAGGTCACAAAATTGTTTGTACTGTGTGTTTCCATCATTACATCTGCTGAATACGCTAGAGCAACGGCCCCAGCAATTAGTTTGGTGGTGAAATTCCAACCGAACAACTATTGATGACCTGTCCTTAGGATAGGTTATTGATAGTTTGGTCCTTCAAAACCCATTTTAATAAATCAGTATAATATTTGGAAGCCCCTTCTATATCAGGCTGGATTCAGATTGCATTTTAGTTTACTCTGAGCTTTTCCATCCTGGAGTGCGAATAGCTGAAAATGGTATTCAAACTGGACTTCAAACTGACTCATTAACAGTCAACTACCATATTGTGTCCTCCAAAAAGACAGAAAGCATGTTAAATTGAGACTAAAGCTTGCACCTATGGTCTCCGTTGGCTTAAATAAAGTCAATGGTTCGATTCAGGGTTCTGTTGGAATGCCGTTTTCGGCTACTCTAACAGAACCCCGAGATGGAAATGCTCAGCGTACACCTAAGAACAGTGTAAATGTTCCTTGTCTGTAGCAGGAATTGAATAGAATAATTCTGGTTGCTAAAGAACCATGGAGAGGGGAGTGCCATATAATGTGTCAATAAGAATCTGTTTGATCTATTCTGTGGTGTTGAGCTCTGTTCATTATTCATGTTACGCAATAAAGGAATAAAGTAGAACGCTGTTATGTTTCCATACTAATACATCTCTGTAGATGTTGCAGGGCTAAGGGTGTCACATTTAATTGTGTATTATTAGGGCGGGGAAAAAAACAACTTTTCCATTCCAATGGAGTCCTCATGTTAGACCAAAGACTTGGTGAATTTTACCAGGACACACTTAGGGTGTTCTAGTAGAGTAATAGGTTATTATAAGATATTGACCTGTAGAGTATTTGTATGGCATTTCAGCCCTCTAAATATGGGTGTAATATGATGGCCCCGATATCAAGACTGAACCACTTGTCTTTAGGGGTTGTGCAGACGTAATATAGCACAGTATATGTACCGTTACATGGGGCAATTATAGGTGTACCGGTAGGGGGTGCCAGGGTCGCAACGGCGACTCAGCCCCTGCGCTTGAGGGGGCCCAGTGGCCGTCCTCCAGCATATACAGTTTACTTTCACTTTGCACTGTCGGCGGCTGCTTGCTCCAGCCGACAGCACAAGCCAAGAGAAGAATAGGAGAAGGGAGGAGTGGGACTTGGAGAGAGGACAGGGGAAGAGGAGGGGGGTGGGGGAAGGAGCAGAGAGACCTTACCGGAACACGACACAGCACAGCAAGGCATCGAGTGGCCCAGGGATGAGGTCATCTCCCTGCTGCTTCCTTCCTGCTGACACTGCGTATACCTGCTCTCCTGAGCAGAGAAGTAGTCCGTGCACCAGGGTATGTATCTATCTATCTGTCTGTCTGTATGTCTTTCTATGTGTCTGTCTATCTATCTTACCTAGTCTCATATCTATCTATCTATCTATCTATCTCATATCTATCTATCTCATATCTATCTATCTAATCTATCTCATATCTATCTATCTATCTATCTATCTCCTATCTATCTATCTATCTATCTATCTATCTATCTCCTATCTATCTATCTATCTATCTATCTCCTATCTATCTATCTATCTATCTCCATATTTATCTATCTCCATATTTATCTCTCTCCTATTTATCTATCTATCTATCTAATATCTATCTCCATATCTATCTATCTCTCTCTCTCTCCTATCTATCTCCAATCTCTATCTATCTATCTATCTCTCTCCTATCTATCTCTCTATCCCCCCCTTCTATCCCTCCTATCTATCTATCTCCTATCTATCTATCTCTGACACTGGGTACACCATCTCTCCTTAGCAGAGAAGTAGTCAGTGCACCAGGGTACGTATCTATCTATCTGTCTGTATGTCTTTCTATGTGTCTGTCTATCTATCTTGCCTAGTCTCATATCTATCTATCCATCTATCTATCTATCTATCTATCTATCTATCTCTCTATCTCTCTATCTCTCTATCTATCTCTCTATCTATCTCTCTATCGATCTCTCTATCGATCTCCATATCTATCTCCATATCTATCTCTCTATCTCACTATCTATCTCTCTCCTATCTATCTATCTCTGAAACTGCGTAACCTGCTCTCCTGAGCAGAGAAGTAGTCCGTGCACCAGGGTATGTATCTATCTATCTGTCTGTCTGTATGTCTTTCTATGTGTCTGTCTATCTATCTTACCTAGTCTCATATCTATCTATCTATCTATCTATCTATCTATCTATCTATCTATCTATCTATCTATCTATCTATCTATCTATCTATCTATCTATCTATCTATCTATCTATCTATCTCCTAGCTATCTCTCTCTCTCTCCTATCTCTCTCTCTCTCTCTCCTATCTCTCTCTTAGGCCTTATGCCCACTTGCATGCATGGATTTCACTGCTGAATCCCGTACATGTCCGCGGACATGGTGAGAGAAAATACATTATACTCACCTCTCCGGACGCTGCGGGGCTCCCGTCTGTGCTGGCCGGATTTTTCTTCTTCCGGTCAGTGGACGCGCTCGGCGTGCCGGCAGCGTGCCTCGTGCACGCGCACCAATATTTTAGAAAATCTCCTGTTCTCCCGGGTATCCGCGGCAAAGCACAAAAACAGCTGCGGCTGTGCCGTGGATACAAACGGCTTCCGTAGGCTTCAATGGAAGCCGCGTGAGCCGTCCGTGTGGCAGATCCGCAGGAAAATGGAGCATGCTGCGATTTCTTCCTGTGCGTGTGACCTGCAAACCGGGAAGGAATCCCATCTGCATGCTTTTAGCTGCCCTACCGATGCCAATGCATCGCTATGGGCAGTAAGATGCACGGATCTCCCGTGCGGGGGTCACGTGGGGATTTTATAAATAAAATCCGCACGTGGACATTGGCCCTCAGGCATAGGTATGGGGCAAGGGGGAAAAAGGACCTGGGGGGGCTGAGCTGAACTTTTGCACCCAGGCCCCTGAGCCTTTAGGTACGCCCCTGGGGGCAATTATTGCCCGAATTATCACTGAAAACAGCAAATTCATATACATGCTGTTTAATGAATTGTTCAAATTTGTTAGCCTGATGTGGAGCAGTTTACTATTAAAATAACTTTGCCCTCATGTGTATACATTATGTATACACCACGCCTCACACCCACTCATCGCCATTGCATCTACCGAGTCAAAATGGCTGATGCCTTTGCATTATAACTCTCATTCCTAATTCTACTGAATAATTTTGCAAAGCGGGGATAGATAGATATTGCAGTCGCGGTCCTAGGATGGGCTTATTATATACATACTCAATGTCATATAATGTAGCTTGTCAGAAAAGTGTTTTGAGTGTAAAGAACCCACCTGTTTCTCAAGTATCGCATAAAGTCAGGGTGCAGAATCTTGAAATTTTCAGTTGTCAGGTTCTTGCCAAAATAAAGAGAAGGCCTATGTATAGAAAATATAGGAGGTTTTATATATTAATCATTGGTTATAACAAAGTCATGATAGGTGGAACCCGAACCTATAAGATCTCCATGTGTCACGTACAGCAAGGCGAGGGGTGAAGGCTTTCTAGATTGTGGAGTAACTGGTACCCAACTCTCCGAGGCACCAGACAAGCGACCATCACCTATGGCCACAATTCTACAGTAATCCACCTGGCCCTGCACTGTAAACCAATTTGTCCCGTACTGGGCAGGAGGAGAGAGAAGGGACGATATCTATTGATCTCTCCTCTGGTCCTCGATCACTTTGCAGTATTGCAAGCTGTCAGTCGTTAGAATATAGGCTGATTTGTACCCAGCTTTCCTGGGCTCCTGCATGCATGCGAAGCAAAAGCGCAAATCATCCACCTGATCCATTCTAACGCACTCTAGAGCTATACAATATGCATACAGCTGCCACCAACTTAACAGTAAATTGGAACCAAATTTATGAATACGATCTTTGGAGAATATGGATTCATGTTTAACACGGACAAGGGAAAACACTCATGAAGAGCCAATCTCTGTCCTTATCTACTAATATAAAACATTTGCTAGTCCTGACTCCAGAGGGGCTGTAGGACATCAGTGACCCCCTGGGTGGAAGGGGGAGTGTAACAGCCTTTGCTGAAGCCTACTTCAAAGATATTTCTGCACCCATCTTTCCTGGATGCTGAAGCATTTAGCTTCCACCTACAGACTATACAACAGTGTTGCCCAAATATGTGGGACTAAGGTAGCTGCATCATCCTGCATGGGCTAACATAACAATGGACGCTGAGACACACAGAATGTCTGACAGGCTAAGTCTTTACAATATCTATTTAGCTTGTATAGATATATGTCTATCTCTCTTGTATCTATCTACCTGCCTAATATCTATCAATCCATCCATCACCTTATCTAGTAAGGGCAAATAAAAAGGGGGAAAGATGTCAACTCAGCTTTCCTAGTGTCCTGAACGGCAGCTGACTGATACTGGACAGCTGGGGGGACACTTTAGTCATCTCTTTATATTACACCATGACTTTCATCTGCTCATTTTTGGCCATCACATTTTCTGTGCAGTTCAGTGGAGAGGTGGCCATGCTTGTGTGCAACCCTCCACATTGAAGTCAGTGGGAATTATAGACAGAGGCCACCTCCACATTGAACTGTATGAAGAGTGCAGGGGAGGGAAATCGACAAGCAGGGTCACCGAATTCACTTCTTTTGATTGGTGAGAGACCCAGAAGATTGGACTAAATTCTGTCAAGGATTTATGACCGATTCTGTGAATAACCATAAATCCTTAAAATAGGAGTAACCTCTAAGGCCCAATGTCCACGGGGGGGATTTGAATTGCGGACCTGCAATTTGAGCCGCCCATTGAGACATCGGCATGTGCAGCTTAATTAAAGCATGCAGATTTGATTTGCGGACCTTCTGGTCCTGAAAACAAATCGCAGCATGCTCCATTTTTCTTCGGGTTCCCACACAGACCGCTTCCGTTGCAGTCAAATGAAGCCGTCAGATCCGCAGCTGACACTTAATTTTTTTTAACTTCCAGAAAGTCAGCCATCACTGCAGCCTCCACCAATTTGGGTTTTATGGCAGAGTGGCCAGATAGAAGCCCCTCCTCAGTAAAAGACACATGAAAGCCCATCTGAAGTTTGCTAAACAGCATCTAAAGACCCTCAGACTACGAGAAACAAGATTCACTCGTCTGATTAACCCCTTCCCGCTGCAGGGCGTAAGTTTACGTCCTGGGAGCGGGGTACTTCCCGCAACAGGGCGTAAACTTACGTCCTGGAGATAGCGCGGGATCACATAAGATCCAGCGCTATCCCGCAGCGGGAGCCGGCTGTCAGTCACAGCCAGCGTCTCGCTGCAGCAGCGGGGGGACATCAGAGATGCGCCCGCCACTTTTAACCCCTTCCCTGCCGCGATCTAAGTAGATCGCGGCAGGGAAAGAGTTCACAGCGGGAGCGCGGCTCCCTCTGTGTCTCCGGCCGGAACTCGCGATGTCATCGCGAGAGCCCGGCCTGTCACCATGGCAACAGGACGCCAGACACTGGCGTCCTGTATTGCCTATGCCTGAGATCGCTGTATGAGCGATAAGGCATGGGAGAGCAGTAGCTCTGCCATGCCTTATGACAGCGATCATCAGGGCAGTGGTTAAAGTCCCTCAGAGGGACTCAAACAGTGTAAAAAAAAGAAAGATTTAAAAAATGAATTAAAAAAAATGTAAAAAAAAAAGAGTAAAAAAACCATTTTTTATGCTTTTTCTCAGATTAGCATAAAAAAAGGTAAAAAAAAATTAAAACCCCACATATTTGGTATTGCCGCGTCCGTAACGATGCGTACAATAAGTTGCACATGCTTTTGACTGTGCACCGAAAAAAACGCTAAAAAAAAAGCTAAAAAACTGAGGCAAAATGCTCATTTTTAGCATTTTGCCTCACTAAAAACGCAATAAAAGTGATCAAAAAAGTCGTATGTACGCCAAAATGGTACCAATAAAATCTACAGCTCGTCTCGCAAAAAATAAGCCCTCATAGAGCTCTGTACATCAAAAAATAAAAAAGTTACGTGACTTTGAATGCAGCAATTTAGAATAGAAAAAAGATTTCCAAAAAAAAGGGTTTTTATTGCAGAAAAGTGGGAAAACCTAAAAAAAAGTTAGAATTTTGGTATCGTTGTAACCGTACCGGTCTGCAGAAAAAATGGAAAGTCTCATTTATGCTGCATGATTAACGGTGTAAAAAAAAAAAAAAAAATCTATGGCAGAATTGATGCGTTTTCTCTCTCTGCTATCATTAAAAAAAATAAAATAAAAATTTACAATATAGTCTATGTACCCAAAATTGGCATCGATAAAAACTACAGTTCGCCACGCAAAAAACAAGCCCTCATACGGCCGCGTCGATGGAAAAATAAAAAAGTTATGGCTTTTGAAAAATGGAGATGGAAAAATACCAAAAAATCGCTTGGTCCTCAACGCCAAAATAGGCCATGTCATGAAGGGGTTAAACCAATGTTGAACTTTTTGGCCTCAGTTCTAAGCGTTGTGTGTGAAGGAAACCAGGCGCTGCTTAATACCATCCCTATAGCGAGGCCCGGTGGTGGCTTCATGCTGGGGGATGTTTTTCAGCGGCTGGGACATGGAGACCACTCAGGGTTGATGGAAAGCTGACTTAGCTGTCTAAGGGCTTGCTTTTTGCGGGACGAGTTGTATTTTTCAACTGTACTATGTAATGTACCATATGATGGAATGAAAAATGTAAAAAAAAAATTCTTAAAGGGAGAAGGGGAAAAAAGCAAAACACAATTCCGACATCTTGTGGGAGGAGGGGAGGTTTCTCGTTTCTATGGTATACAAACTTTTTGCTGTACTATTTTTCATAAGCGTTTCCTGCCGCCATCTTTTGTCAGCCATAACCTTTTTATTTTTCCATTGACATAGTTGTGGGAGGGCTCAATTTTTGCAGGACATCCTGTAGTTTCTATTATACTACTTTTTGATTGCTTTTTATCACATTCTTTCTTGTAAACACGGTGACCAAAAAAAAAAACCCAATTCCTTTGCTGCATCTGTCACAGATGTGGCAGGTGCAGCAGAGAATTATTTTTCCTCGCGGGGATGAAGGAAACATCTGCCGCATGTGGCACATATGTTCTTCATCCTCGCGGGGACATGGCAGCGGCGGACAGGTACGTTTTTTTTCCATTTTATTTTATTTTTTTTACACTAAAATTGTTGTTTTCCAGAAAAGAGCTTATATGTAAAGGTCTCCCCTGAAAAACAATTCAGGGGTGCCGGAAGCAGCGGCGGCTCCATTGAAGCCAATGTGTGCATTCCCTGTGGTGCACGCATGTCCTATCTTTACAGGCACACACATGTGCACGCACCATAGGGACTGCATTGGTTTAAATAGAAGCGTGTTTTTATGCGCACGTATGCACGCACAAAAACAGGCTGGTGTAAAGCCACCCTTACTTCACTGATGACTGAGACCTTGAGGCAACTCTGATCTTTTGCACATCTCTATTTTAAAGAGAAGTCAAAACTGTTAACTAAAACAGTCAGCAATCTTGTGGCTGCTGTAAATTGGGAGATACTGAGAGATTTCAGCTCTGACATTTTCAAAACTGTGAATGCAGCTCTGGTATATAATGCAGGCTGCAACTCGGATAAGTAATATAAAGCAGAGTCCACACAGTACTATTTTCCATCGGAATTTCTGCAACAAGCATTCTGCTGCAGATCAGCTGTGGCGCCTTCAAACCCGCGCCATCTGGTGCGGGTTTTATCACAAATTACTGTGCAGTATTCACACCCTCATTGAGAAGAGGTGAGTTCCGCAGCGCAGATGGCGATAAAATTGACATGCTGTGTAATTGAATTTCGCACCACAAGTCAATTTCTGCACGGGTTTTGTGCGGATTATTTCCGCAGCTTGTGGATGAGATTTTCAAAATCTCATCCAATTTGCTGCTACTATAACTGCCACAGAATTTCTGTGTAGAGGGTCTGCATGGAAATTCAACAAATACGCCTTGTGTGAACCCCACCAAATATATTTACAAGTTTATTCCGCCTCAGGAAATCCAATTGAAATGTTGCATCCTGGCTGGACCTGAGGGCTTATTTAGATGGGAGTATATCAGTTGGGTTTTCATGCCCAGCTGATCTACACTGCCCGTCTCTGCAAAGGGAGGACGGGAGCAATGCATTGAGCTTCCGCCACCTTTCCGCCCCTCACCACTGTTTGCAATGGGAGGGGCTGTACCGGTAGAACTTAGTTCCGCCCCATCACGGCCCTCCATTGCAAATAGTAGTAAGGGGCGGAGAGGGGGCAGGAGCTCAATGCACTAGCTCCCGTCCCGCCTCCTCCCCTTGCAGAGAGGGGCAGTGTATATCGCCCAGGCATGAAAACCCGACCGATATACGCTTGTCTAAATAAGCCCTGAAGGGTAAATAAATGCAAAGAAGCAAAACTGTGCGTAACTAAACCAAAGCACATGAGTCCAAGGTTTCATAGGTATTGGCAGAGGTAATAACTTCCCAGCCGGCGGATTGTGAGGTGACTTAGTTCTGGCACACACCTCACAAGAGGAAACAAAACTGAATGCA
The DNA here is from genome assembly GCF_035609145.1 of Eleutherodactylus coqui. Lineage (NCBI taxonomy): Eukaryota > Metazoa > Chordata > Amphibia > Anura > Eleutherodactylidae > Eleutherodactylus > Eleutherodactylus coqui. The sequence continues at coordinate 118,611,289 of NC_089849.1, forward strand.
TCCCATCGTAATGACAGCCACCAAAATGTTCTTGAGAGTAGTTTACGGGTATTATTAATTCCCAGATGCCTGGCCAATACGGAACTATGAACCTCGGAAAGCACCTGTAACCTTAGATGAATTGGAACGAGAAGCTTTCCAGCAGGAATCTTTGACAGGGCTAAATCCTGAGCTTTACGGACTTGCTCCTCTAACTCTGTAGTGGCCCAGAGTTAGTGGGACCCCTCCATAATGTTCTATGTCTGTCTCATGCCATTGTCTTGCTTGTGGTATACATTTGATTTAGGTGTATTGGATGGCTGCAGGACTGAGAGGGTTAATGTCTGGTATGTCCTGTCTTGTCTGAAAAATGTACCATTTTGTATGTGTCAGTTGTAGTCATGTGATCGTGATAGATATATGTGTTTGCAAGAATGCAACGTAAGGCAGTCTAGGAGTTGAAGTTGGGAGAGCCTGACACCCACACACCGGACAAGTCGGTCAGTGTGTGGAGTAATGGACGAAGCCGAGCGACTTCATTGTGCTCAGCCTGGGCTTAATCAACCTAGGAATCCTCTGTGCTTCTGATGAGTGCTGGGAATGAAACATCCCGCTGCCAAGTGAGAAGAAGAGAAGAAAATGAGAGTGAGTGTTGACTGGTAGAGAGAGAGTTTGCTGGGACTGGAAATTACACAGATAACTTGGACTGTGGATTGTCTGTACACCCCGAGAATCCTCCCTTTGACACCACTTTGGCTTGATGTAACTGTATCAGGACTGTTTGCTATAGTTTACATTCAAAAGTTTGCAGTAAACTGACAAAACCAACCGTTTCCGGTTCTTGTTCAGAAAGGTACTTTGTGTGTAGACTACCTTATTTCATCTGGATGATCCACTGCAGAGGACGGAAAAGTGGCATCACGAGTGACAATCAGACTCAAGGTAACCCCCAGTTACTACCCCTGTGACCCCCAGCAGTAACGTGGTTTGGTCCTGAGCTACCCTGAGGGGAGGAGATGGTAGAGCCCCGTGGCAAAGCCTTTCTCTACCCCATTGTCTCCTTGACTGTGGGCCCGCTCCTCGGACGCTGCAACTCCAATGACACTGCCGACACCACCACCCCTTCAGACAGGATGGGGACAAGAGGCTCATCGTAAACTACTGAAAGAAAGCTTCCCGAAAGAGCATCAGCCCTCACATTCTTCCAACCTGGACGATAAGTAACTAAAAAGTTGAAACGGGGAAAAAAAAGCGACCACCGTACCTGTCTAGGATTGAGTCTCTTAGCTGATTCCAGATATATAAGGTTTTTGTGATCTGTGAAAACAGTCACCTTGTGTCGTCCCCCTTCTAGAAGATGATGCCACTCCTCAAACGCCCATTTAATCGCCAACAGTTCTCTGTCCCCGATATCATAATTTTGTTCCGAAGAAGAAAATTTATGGCAAAAATCTTGCAATGTCATCATTCCAAATGGCCTAGAAGAATCTGGCTGCACCAGAACCAGAGACATAGCAAAACACTTCTTCAATTTCTGAAACGACTGCAGTGCTCCTGCAGGCCATTCTGTCGGGAAGAACCCCTTCTTTTCATATCAGTAAGAGGTTTAACTATTACCAAAAAAATCCCTAATGAATCTACGGTAATAGTTGGCGAATCCTAAGAACCTTTGTAGGGCTTTCACATTCTCCGGAAGGAGCCAGTCCAGAACCGCTCGAACCTTCTCAGGGCCCATCTTGAAACCCTCTTGGGTAATAATATGCCCCAGAAATGTGACCTCAAACACACATTTTTCTCTCTTGGCAAATAAACAATTCTTGCACAAAACTTGGAGGAACTGGCGAACATGGCAAACGTGAGAATCAAAATCAGGGAGAAAAAAATCTAAATATCGTCCAGGTAAACCATCACAAATCTGCCCACAAACTCATAGAGAACCTCATTGATGAAGGACTGAAACACCGCAGGAGCATTAGTGAGACCGAATGCATCACCAGACTCTTATAATGCCCCTCCAGGGTAGCAAACGTGGTGTTCCACTCGTCCCCCTCCTTAATCCAGATTAAGTTATATGCACCACGTTAAAAAAAACAAATTAGAAAACCAGGTGGAGCCATTCAACTGCGAAACAGATCTGGGATAAGGGGAAGAGGGTACGGATTGCATTTTGTGATTTTGTTCAGTTCTCTAGTCAACACAGTGATGTAAACCGCCAGCATTTTTCTTCACAAAAAAGAACCCAGCTACTAGCGGTGAACTAGAAGACCGTATATGACTCTTTCTCATAGAATATAATGAATGAATGGTAGAGCTTCTCAAACTGTCCAGGATATAGTCTTTAAGAGCTTGTCTCTCAGGGGCAGATAAGTTGTACATGTGACTCTTCGGAAACTTGCAGTCAGGGAGAAGTTCAATTGCACAATCCCCCTTTCTGTGCGGCAGTAATTTGCGTGCCCCCTCCGGGGAAAACACATCCGTGAAATCAGTAATAAATTCAGGTATCTCTTTCACCTGAATAGAAGCTACATTAAAGGGGTTGTCTCGCGAAAGCAAGTGGGGTTATGCACTTCTGTATGGCCATATTAATGCACTTTGTAATATACATCGTGCATTAAATATGAGCCATACAGAAGTTATTCACTTACCTGTTCCGTTGCTGGCGTCCCCGTCTCCATGGCTCCGTCTAATTCCAGCGTCTAATCTCCCGATTAGACGCGCTTGCGCAGAAGGGTCTTTTCCCTTCGGCTCGGTCCGGCAGCAGCAGCGGTCTAGCTCCGCCCCTTCTATGCATCATTGCGTAGCTCCGCCCCATCACGTGTGCCGATTCCAGCCAATCAGGAGGCTGGAATCGGCACACGTGACGGGGCGGAGCTACGTGATGACGCGTAGAAGGGGGCGGAGCCAGAACGCGGCTGCTGCCGGACAGAGCCGAAGGGAAAAGACCCTTCTGCGCAAGCGCGTCTAATCGGGAGATTAGACGCTGGAATTAGACGGAGCCATGGAGACGGGGACGCCAGCGCAGGGAAGGTAAGTGAATAACATCTGTATGGCTCATATTTAATGCATGATGTATATTACAAAGTGCATTAATATGGCCATACAGAAGTGCATAACCCCACTTGCTTTCGCAAGACAACCCCTTTAACAGAAATGCAACAAGACAGACAAGAAGAGCTCCATTTAGTGATATCCCCCTTCACCCAATCTACTACAAGGTTATGTAAGCATAACAAAGGCAACCCCAAAACAAGTTGCGTAGGAAGGGATTCCATGACATATAATGTAATCATCTCTGTATGGAATAACCCAATCTTCAAAAAAACATTTGGCACACAGAACCTCAGACTTCTCTGAGATAGCGGAGAGGCATCAATGGCGGACACAGGAATAGGAAAATCTATTCATCTCTAAGCCTAAATGTTTGACCACATCCTGATGTATTAAATTGAGGCCAGCTCCACAATCCAGAAAAACATTTATGGGACTGCCCACACTGCCACAAAGAATCTCAGTGTGAAGCAACAACCTGGAGGATGATAGCCATGCAATTTGATGGCATAGAGCAGTGGTGACGAACCTATGGCATGCGTGCCAGAAGCGGAACGCAGAGCCCTCCCTGCTGGCTAAAAAAGGAATAGGGGCTCACCTCACCAGCAGTGCCTCCGGTAAAGGAGAAAAAACAATATCTGTTTTCCAGCCGGAGCTCCGTCCTCAGATGGCCGTTGGCTATTGGCTAAACTTCATGAGAGAAACTGTAGATATGGAGGAGGACTTCAACCATTAAAAATAATAACTTTATTGATTAAAACGCATACATCTAACAGGTAAACGCTGAATGTGTTTCGGCCAGACAGTGGCCTTTGTCAATAGTTTCCCTCCCTGCTGGCACATGCCGCCATCGGCTGCTCGCCATGATAGCGATTACCGACTAGGTTGCCACAACACCCCACCAGTAATTATGCAGCAACGCAGCTGGCAGCACTGATCCCGGTGAGCACTCTGATGTCAGTGTGCACCCGGGATCCTCCTCCCCTGAGTCCTCTCCTCCTTAGTTCTGCAGGAGAGGAAAAGGGAGGAAATGTTTCGGGCTCACACACTGACGTCAGTGTGCGCCCGGGATCAGCGTCAAGAAGAGGAGGAGCAGGGCTGACTACAGGGAGAAGGTAAGTATATGAGTTGGGGGACTATTATGACTGGGGTTGTTGAAGGAGTTAATATTACTACTGGGGCTACTGTGGGTAATAATATGACTACTGAGGCTACTGAAAGGGTTAATATTACAAGGGCTACTGAAAGGGGTTAATATTACAACTGGAGCTACTGTCGGGAATACTATTATTTGTGGGGAATATTATTATTACTGAGGGGGTTAATATGATTACTGTGGCTACTGAAAGGCTTAATATTATTATTGGGGCTGCTGAGGGGGTTACTAGGGGTTGATCCAGGTAATAGTCTGATTGCCATTAGGGAGTTGGGAAGGAATTTTTCCCCCCCAAAAGGGCTATTTGGCTTCTGCTCTTGGGTTTTTTTTTGCCTTCTCTGGATCAACACAGGAGGATAGACAGGCTGGACTAGATGGACATTGTCTTCATTCAGCCTAACGAACTATGTTACTATTATTACTGGGGCAATTGTGGGGTTAATAATACTACTGAGGGGATTATTATTACTATTGAGGCCACTGTGGGGGACACGATTACTACTGAGGCCACTGTGGGGGACACGATTACTACTGAGGCCACTGTGGGGGACACGATTACTACTGAGGCCACTGTGAGGGACACGATTACTACTGAGGCCACTGTGAGGGACACGATTACTACTGAGGCCACTGTGGGAAACACGATTACTACTGAGGCCACTGTGGGGGACACTATTACTACTGAGGCCACTGTGGGGGACACGATTACTAAGAAAAAAACTGTCTATTTTGAAATGACCCTGTCATTTTTATAATGACAGAGATAAAAATCATACGTTGTGATAAGCTCCACCCCCTGACATGTTGGCACTGTGCTATAAATAAGTGGGTTTTGGGTGGCAGTTTGAGCACTCTGTCTCTATTATTACTGGGGCAATTGTGGGGTTAATAATACTACTGAGGGGATTATTATTACTATTGAGGCCACTGTGGGGGACACGATTACTACTGAGGCCACTGTGGGGGACACGATTACTACTGTGGCCACTGTGGGGGACACGATTACTACTGAGGCCACTGTGGGGGACACTATTACTACTGAGGCCACTGTGGGGGACACGATTACTAAGAAAAAAACTGTCTATTTTGAAATGACCCTGTCATTTTTATAATGACAGAGATAAAAATCATACGTTGTGATAAGCTCCACCCCCTGACATGTTGGCACTGTGCTATAAATAAGTGGGTTTTGGGTGGCAGTTTGGGCACTCTGTCTCTAAAACGTTCACCATCACTGGCTTAGAGGGACCTTCCCTCTGACCTACAGTCCATCTAGTTTTCCGGCTGAGAATTACAAAGGGGACTAAACGGAGCCATATGACCTGCGCGCGCGATTACAGACAAAGCTTCGACCTTTAAACTGTACCTTACTCCCACTACTAACCGTGCCAGCTAATGACCCCAGCTGCATGGGCTCCTCCACATCAGCATGTAAGAAGCCAGAAGCTATGGAAAGTTCCTGATGCCTCTCCATGATCCGTCTCCCAACTTTGGTAGCTAGACACATAGCTTTGTCTAGACTGCTGGGTACAGGATATCCTACAAGTATGTCCTTGATCTTATTGGACAGACCACAATGGAACTGGCTTTTTAGGGCAGGGTCATTCCACTGAGTCTCCGTTGCCCAGCGTTAAAACTCAGCACAATAATCCTCGACAGGGGAGTCTCCCTATCGCAAACGTCTGAGATTTCAATCAGCCAAAGATATCTTATCTGTATCATCATAAATAAGAACCAAGGCTGCAAAAAAGCTATCAACAGAGGCCAAGACCTCAGACATAGGTGGCAAGGAGAACATGCCTGCGGCGCCTGCAAAAAGTCGGGAAATTACAATGTGTACATTGTGAGTCGTCACTCGAGGACCCTGGATGCAGTCTAAAATAGAGCTTGCAGGCTTCTCGAAATGATCCGAATTTACATCTATCACCAGAAAAACGATCGGGTAACTCTATGTTTGGTGCAGCACAAGTTGTCGCTGTTTTACCTCTGCGACCTCAGCAGCCAGCGCCCCTAGCTGAATCAACAGGACCACCAGGGGATTCATAGTAGACAAGCAGAATCTCCCTGAGTAAGTAAGGGCTGGTCAATCTGTTACGTCCTGGCTGGACCTGAAGGGTAAACGCAAAGAAGCACAACCGTGCTTAGCTAAGCCAAAGCACAACCGTGCGTAACTAACGTAACCAAACCAAAAGCACCACTGTACATGACAAAACCAAAAGGGAAAATCTATCCCTAAACAAAACCCCTTACCCACTATGTAATCAGCAGGCCAATCGCTCTGATAAAGAGTGGACCTGCATGCGAACCTCGGCCACTAAGCTATGCCTACCAGGCAACCTTGAATGTAATGCAAACTGCAAAAGATTAAACACCAGTGGCACGTAGCTTTAGCAGCAGTCTACAGGAAAGACCAGGAGCTCCCGGAACAGGCTGTACACCACAGTGATCCAGGGAGGATACGAAAATTCACCAGCACTGAAGATAGATCTAAGTTAGACTATATAGGGAAGGGCAACTAGAGACAGGTGAGAACTGATATTACTCACCCAACACCATACCCCTCAGCCCTAGGAAAGGCAGACATACTGCTAAAACCTGGTTTGGCCTGAAAGCAAGGCGACGATCCCAGAACAGCTGCAACATGAAGATAATTGAAGAGACTTACTCTTTGCCCTTGTCTCTGCCCTGACTAATGATGGTGTTGGTGAGGGCTGCTTGAACCATTAAATAGTCTCTGTCATGATCCGGTAGGAGAATGTAGCGGGTTTCCTGTGGAGATAAAGGTTTATAGACAGTGACACAATTTAAGTTTGCGATCTGATTTACAGGATCCAAAAGCACAAAACAGAATTTTTGTGTCATGTTCCACATCATGAGGCCCTTGACTAGGTATAACACCATGTATCAGTATTGCCCAGTGTGTCTCCTTAAAAATTGAAGATGACCTGTAACTAGAATGCTCATCTTCAATAAAATGACCAATAGTCATTTGTACCATTGAATGGCCCCAGGGACTGTTCTAGCAGTCTGCTGTCTGAGGTGGAAAATAAAATGATGCCTTCCATTGCAATTGGATATAAGTGAAAACAGATGGGTCCATATGGCAATCTCAGTAATCTGTGATGGAAGTTTTCAGACAAAGTCACACACTGAAATACTCTGACCACATAGGACGAGCCCATTGTAACAGGGAGGTATGTACATGAGGTGTCTGCTCTCCTCCCAACTATCAAATATCATTCCACCGTGTTATGTGATAGAGTTGTCATTGGGCACCTGGACCAACTGTGGTTTCAACTTCTACACCTTCTATAGTTACACCTTTACTCACAATACTCCCCATAGTACTAGTGTCATACTAACCCCCAACTTCATTACACTATCAAGGTGGAGAATGTTGAGATGCAGGATTACTCTAACTGAGGCAACATTGCCCCTTTGTTGCATAGATGTTGGACCACCGCAATGTAAATTTAGTGCCAAAGTTATGCCACTCTGTTCTGTCAGCTCTCTTGTAAAATCAGTAGTGCAATTAAGGCTCACATATAGAGGGGAACCTGCTTTATCCCACCTCCCAAGGTTTTATAGTCTGGTTGACGATGGGCAGTGGTTTGGTGAAGGAGGGGTGACCAAGACCAGCAGTTCATACATCATTCACTCATTAGTATTTGTGAGATGCATGGACGGGAACTCACATTTGCCAGCTAGCATGTAGCCAAACTTTAGGTAACAATGCTAACCAGTATGTATATTTTCCATTACCGGGGTACGGGGAACCGACTTGAATCCTCTTGACCAATATGCAGCTAAGGAATTCATCAATGTATTTGTTGAGAATAAAAAGAATGAGGTTCGATTTCCCACATCTTTCTCAAAACCCTTAATAATGGCGCCATTCACCCTGCAAGTTAAGTCAATAAATAAAAGATGAGCAATGGGCTTCAATCATAGTCTTCCTGGGTGGATTTTCAAGTGAAGCTTTTTACCTAAAGACATAATCATGTGAATCAATCTCTTGTCCCATTCTGGATCCATTTAAAATGCCACCATTGCCCACCACAGCACACCGAATACAAGGTGAGAGACCTCTCCAGGTGTCAAACATGTAGGCATTACCCGTGGAGTTCAGTAGATTCAGCGTTTCATTAATAACTGGAGAAGTAAATATAGAAAAGTATTAGGTTAGTAATTCCATACTAATGCTTATGGTTTTGGAATGGGATGTTGATTCTGTTTGCCACATAGTTTATAATTTGGTTGGTCTGTTTTGATGAACATACTCAGTAACGTGCCGCCAATGCAAGCAGACTCTCCTACCAGGCCTGTGGCACAAAGGGGCTGGGGCATTGTGGCTTCACCCTGTCTCACTGCTGACTCTCCTCCTCATTTCCTGGAATATCTGGCCATAAGCACAAGTCTCACTTACATTCTGGCTGGACCAGACTCTGCTGTCAGGCTGCCTCTTCCCCGTCTCTTCGACAGTACTACAGTGACAGCAGGAAGCAGGAGGAGGAGCACTTACTGAAACAGCAGCACTTGGACTGGTTAGAATGTAAGTTAGACTTATGCTGCTGTCAAAGGACAGGGGAGACACAGAGAGGGGCACCAGCACTTTGTTGGGCCACAGAGGGAACACCAGTACTTTGTGGGGACGCCAGTCCTATTGGGGGCAGTGGTAGGATATGGAGAGTGTACCGAGTCATAGCTGGAAAAAATCATGGCGGTCTAGGCCCAGGTAGACAAGTAAAACAGATGCAGCCAACTGGAAATGGTGCCATCTGTGATCACTAGAAGTAACTGCACTATCATTGTATAGAGCCATTATCTGACTATTATATGGTAACTGCATTACTTAGAAGTATACTAGAACTGAGCCAATGTATCTAAGTCTGTCATATTAGATATGCTACTTCTAATAGAATTTCCTTTTTTGGGGGGGATTCAGAATTTTGCAAATTTTGATATGGGCTCTATGAGTTTTATGTATGCCCCTAAACATACATCTGGGTCATCAGATGGTAAAACAATTGGTCTTGAATAACCAGTTCTGATTGTTTACAAAGGTTCTCTGCATTTATGTTAATCATTGGTGCTGTATTTTACATAGTGCAAACCAACACCTATGACAGCTTCACTATAGACTAGTATTGAGACTCTGTTAAAAATCACACAGAGGTCGATAGATTTTTATATCAACATTGCAACCTATGCAGGAACAACCCTGCTTAATGATATCTCAGTTGAATCAAGGGGAGCAGAGACTTTATTTATTCGATCTGGTCTGTAATTTGCCACAGCATTGCAGACTGAATAGTGGTTTTAATATCTAAATTGGTTCATTTGGAATTAACATTGGATATTTTTAAATACTCACTGTGCATTATCAATATAATGAGTTTCTATATAAATATCCTCTGTATCAATTACATACCCCATTACTTCAACTCTAATAGACTGATTTCCAGATCCCATAAAACAGTGCAGATTCTATCCTTTAGGGCAATAGAGAACCAGTCCACCATAACTGGTATTCTCATGTACCTATACCTAGTATCTATATCTATGTCCGCACTGTGGCCCTAATTGGGTTCTTTGGGGTTTATTATAGATAGAATCTGGTGCTATTATTATACCTGACTCTTTATGTTTTTTTGTGTGTTTGTTCTTATATAAGTGGGTCCCTCTAGGAACTTTTTAATATATATCAATGAAGTTTTATTTTAACTGTTAGGTTCTTCACAGTTCTCTGCATTTATGGAGTTAAACCATCCATAGATCTAAATGCATTGAGAATATGAATGGTATGATTTCCATTTCAAACCATCTTATATTATGAGTTCTTCTTGAGCTTAGCTCTCCCAGACCATATTACTGTACCCAAAGAACATGCAGGTTAATCTAAACAAACAACTTACTATTAGAGATGAGCGAACGTACTCGTCCGAGCTTGATGCTCGGGCGAATATTAGGGTGTTCGGGATGCTCGTTACTCTTAACGAGTACCACGTGATGTTCGGGTTACTTTCAGTTTCCTCTCTGAGACGTTAGCGCGCTTTTCTGGCCAATTGAAAGACAGGGAAGGCATTACAACTTCCCCCTGTGACGTTCAAGCCCTATACCACCCCCCCTGCTGTGAGTGGCTGGGGAGATCAGATGTCACCCGAGTATAAAAGTCGGCCCCTCCCGCGGCTCGCCTCAGATGCGTTGTGACTGAGTTAGCTGAGGGAAAGTGCTGCTGCTGGTGCTGCTGTAGGGAGAGTGTTAGGAGTGAGTGTAGGCTTCAAGAACCCCAACGGTCCTTCTCAGGGCCACATCTATCCGTGTGCAGTACTGTGGAGGGTGCTGTTAGCAGTGTTGCACAATTTTTTTTTTTTCAAAATCGGCTGTCTGCAGAGCATTGCGCCCTGCAGTAATAGTCCAGGGACAGAAGTGGTGGTTAGGCAGGGAGAGTGTTAGGAGTGAGTGTAGGCTTCAAGAACCCCAACGGTCCTTCTTAGGGCCACATTTAACCGTGTGCAGTACTGTGCAGGCTGCTGTTAGCAGTGTTGCATTTTTTTTTTTTCAAAATCGGCTGTGCAGAGCATTGCGCCCTGCAGTAATACTACAGGGAGAGAATTGTGTAGGCAGGGCCAGAAGACATATATTATTGATTGAATATAGTCAGTGGGCCTTTTCTTTTAAAAAAAAGGGAAAAATTCTATGTGCCCTGCCTCTGTCAGTCCTCAGCGTTCTGTGTACGTGTGTGGTGGGTGGAGATAGTAAAAAATTCATACGCAGCCAGCTACGTTTAACAGCAGGCTTGCGCCAATTTATTTCCTGCCTTCCTGGGAAAAATCACCGCTCTGCTGCACTTCATATAACTGCATTTCTGTGGAACAGATTTCTTATCTGATTGAATATAGTCAGTGGGCCTTTTCTTTTAAAAAAAAGGGAAAAATTCTATGTGCCCTGCCTCTGTCAGTCCTCAGCGTTCTGTGTACGTGTGTGGTGGGTGGAGATAGTAAAAAATTCATACGCAGCCAGTTACGTTTAACAGCAGGCTTGCGCCAATTTATTTCCTGCCTTCCTGGGAAAAATCACCGCTCTGCTGCACTTCATATAACTGCATTTCTGTGGAACAGATTTCTTATCTGATTGAATATAGTCAGTGGGCCTTTTCTTTTAAAAAAAAGGGAAAAATTCTATGTGCCCTGCCTCTGTCAGTCCTCAGCGTTCTGTGTGCGTGTGTGGTGGGTGGAGATAGTAAAAAATTCATACGCAGCCAGCTACGTTTAACAGCAGGCTTGCGCCAATTTATTTCCTGCCTTCCTGGGAAAAATCACCGCTCTGCTGCACTTCATATAACTGCATTTCTGTGGAACAGATTTCTTATCTGATTGAATATAGTCAGTGGGCCGGCCTTCCCTTTAAAAAAAGGGAACAATTCTATTTGTCCTGCAGGCTTGCGCCAATTTATTTCCTGCCTGGGAAATCACTGGTAATACAGCATGCTGAGGGGTAGGGGTAGGCCTAGAGGACGTGGACGTGGCCGAGGACGCGTAGGCCCAAGTGAGGGTGTGGGCACAGGCCTAGCTCCTGATCCAGGTGTATCGCAGCCGACTGCTGCGCGATTAGGAGAGAGGCACGTTTCTGGCGTCCCCACATTCATCGCCCAATTAATGGGTCCACGCGGGAGACCTTTATTAGAAAATGAGCAGTGTGAGCAGGTCCTGTCGTGGATGGCAGAAAGTGCTTCGAGCAAGCTATCATCCACCCACAGTTCTGCGCCGTCCAGTGCTGCAAATCCGAATCTTCTGGCTGCTGCTCCTCCTTCCTCCCAGCCTCCTCACTCCACTACAATGACACATGCTCAGGAGCGGGAAGACTCCCAGGAACTGTTCTCGGGCCCCTGCTCAGATTGGGCAGCAGTGGTTCCTCTCCCACCAGAGGAGTTTATCGTCACTGATGCCCAACCATTGGAAAGTTCCCGGGGTCCGGGGGATGAGGCTGGGGACTTCCGGCAACTGTCTCAAGACCTTTCAGTGGGTGAGGAGGACGATGACGATGAGACACAGTTGTCTATCGGTGAGGTAGTAGTAAGGGCAGTAAGTCCGAGGGAGGAGCACACAGAGGATTCGGAGGAAGAGCAGCAGGACGATGAGGTGACTGACCCCACCTGGTTTGCAACGCCTACTCAGGACAGGTCTTCAGAGGGGGAGGCAAGGGCAGCAGCAGGGCAGGTTGCAAGAGGCAGTGCGGTGGCCAGGGGTAGAGGCAGGGCCAGACCGAATAATCCACCAACTGTTTCCCAAAGCGCACCCTTGCGCCATGCCACCCTGCAGAGGCCAAGGTGCTCTAAGGTCTGGCAGTTTTTCACAGAGACGCCTGACGACCGACGAACAGTGGTGTGCAACCTGTGTCACGCCAAGATCAGCCGGGGAGCCACCACCAACAGCCTCACCACCACCAGCATGCGCAGACATATGATGGCCAAGCACCCCACAAGGTGGGACGAAGGCCGTTCACCGCCTCCGGTTTGCACCGCTGCCTCTCCCCCTGTGCCCCAACCTGCCACTGAGATCCAACCCCGCTCTGAGGACACAGGCACTACCGTCTTCTGGCCTGCACCCACACCCTCACCTCCGCTGTCCTCGGCCCAATCCACCAATGTCTCGCACCGCACCGTCCAGCCGTCGCTAGCGCAAGTGTTTGAGCACAAGCGCAAGTACGCCGCCACGCACCCGCACGCTCAAGCGTTAACTGTCCACATAGCCAAATTTATCAGCCTTGAGATGCTGCCGTATAGGGTTGTGGAAACGGAGTCCTTCAAAAGTATGATGGCGGCGGCGGCCCCGCGCTACTCAGTTCCCAGTCGCCACTACTTTTCCCGATGTGCCGTCCCAGCCCTGCATGACCACGTCTCCCGCAACATTGTACGCGCCCTCACCAACGCGGTTACTGCCAAGGTCCACTTAACAACGGACACGTGGACAAGCACAGGCGGGCAGGGCCACTACATCTCCCTGACGGCACATTGGGTGAATTTAGTGGAGGCTGGGACAGAGTCAGAGCCTGGGACCGCTCACGTCCTACCCACCCCCAGAATTGCGGGCCCCAGCTCGGTGGTGGTATCTGCGGCGGTGTATGCTTCCTCCACTAAACCACCCTCCTCCTCCAACGCAACCTCTGTCTCGCAATCAAGATGTGTCAGCAGCAGCAGCGCGTCGCCAGCAGTCGGTGTCGCGCGTCGTGGCAGCACAGCGGTGGGCAAGCGTCAGCAGGCCGTGCTGAAACTACTCAGCTTAGGAGATAAGAGGCACACGGCCCACGAACTGCTGCAGGGTCTGACAGAGCAGACCGACCGCTGGCTTGCGCCGCTGAGCCTCCAACCGGGCATGGTCGTGTGTGACAACGGCCGTAACCTGGTGGCGGCTCTGCAGCTCGGCAGCCTCACGCACGTGCCATGCCTGGCCCACGTCTTTAATTTGGTGGTTCAGCGCTTTCTGAAAAGCTACCCACGCTTGTCAGACCTGCTCGTAAAGGTGTGCCGGCTCTGCGCACATTTCCGCAAGTCCCACACGGACGCAGCCACCCTGCGGACCCTGCAACATCGGTTTAATCTGCCAGTGCACCGACTGCTGTGCGACGTGCCCACACGGTGGAACTCTACGCTCCACATGTTGGCCAGGCTCTATGAGCAGCGTAGAGCTATAGTGGAATACCAACTCTAACATGGGCGGCGCAGTGGGAGTCAGCCTCCTCAATTATTTTCAGAAGAGTGGGCCTGGTTGGCAGACATCTGCCAGGTCCTTCGAAACTTTGAGCAGTCTACCCAGGTGGTGAGCGGCGATGCTGCAATCATTAGCGTCACCATTCCTCTGCTATGCATCTTGAGAAGTTCCCTGCAAAGCATAAAGGCAGCCGCTTTGCGCTCAGAAACAGAGCCGAGGGAAGACAGTATGTCGCTGGATAGTCAGAGCACCCTCCTGTCTATATCTCAGCGCGTGGAGGAGGAGGAGGAGGGGGAGGAGCCTGAGGAGGAAGAGACAGCTGGGCCCACTGCAGAGGGTGCCCATGCAGCTTGCCTCTCATCCATTCAGCGTGTATGGCCTGAGGAGGAGGAGGATACTCAAAGTGATCGTCCTAGTGAGGACAGCCATATGTTTCGTCCAGGTACCCTGGCACACATAGCACGTTCAGGAGGAGGAGGAGGAGCATGAGGAGGATGAGGAGGAGGGGGAAGAGACAGCTTGGCCCACTGCTGACGGTACCCATGCTGCTTGCCTGTCATCATTTCAGCGTGTATGGCCTGAGGAGGAGGAGGAGGAGGAGGAGGAGGAGGATCCTGAAAGTGATCTTCCTAGTGAAGACAGCCATGTGTTGCGTACAGGTACCCTGGCACACATGGCTGACTTCATGTTAGGATGCCTTTCTCGTGACCCTCGCGTTGCACGCATTCTGGCCACTACGGATTACTGGGTGTACACACTGCTCGACCCACGGTATAAGGAGAACCCTTCCACTCTCATTCCCGAAGAGGAAAGGGGTTCGAGAGTGTTGCTATACCACAGGACCCTGGCGGACAAACTGATGGTAAAATTCCCATACGACACCGCTAGTGGCAGAAGGCGCACTTCCGAGGGACAGGTAGCAGGGGAGGTGCGGAGATCGAGCAGCATGTACAGCACAGGCAATACAACAGTCTTTAAGGCCCTGGACAGCTTTATGGCTCCCCAGCAAGACTGTGTCACCGCTCCCCAGTCAAGGCTGAGTCAGCGGGAGCACTGTAAAAGGATGGTGAGGGAGTACGTAGCCGATCGCACGACCGTCCTCCGTGACGCCTCTGCCCCCTACAACTACTGGGTGTCGAAGCTGGACACGTGGCCTGAACTCGCGCTGTATGCCCTGGAGATGCTTGCTTGTCCTGCGGCTAGCGTCCTGTCAGAGAGGGTGTTTAGTGCGGCTGGGGGAATCATCACAGATAAGCGTACCCGCCTGTCAACCGACAGTGCCGACAGGCTTACACTCATCAAGATGAACAAAGCCTGGATTTCCCCAGACTTCTCTTCTCCACCAGCGGACAGCAGCGATACCTAAGCAATACGTAGGCTGCACCCGCGGATGGAAGCATCGTTCTCTCTCACCATCCAAAACGGGGACATTTCTGCTTCATCAATCTGTGTATAATATTCCTCCTCCTCCTCCTCCTCCTGCTCCTCCTCCTGAAACCTCACGTAATGACGCCGAACGGGCAATTTTTCTTAGGGCCACAAGGCTCACTCATATAATTTTTCTTAAAATTTTTTATACGTTTCAATGCTCTTAAAAGCGTTGAAACTTTAACTTGAACCTATTTTTCGTTAAACTGGGCTGCCTCCAGGCCTAGTTACCACTTAAGCCACATTAACCAAAGCGATTAATGGGTTTCACCTGCCCTCTTGGTTGGCCAGGGCCAATTTTTCTGATGTACATTAGTACTGTTGATACAGCAATTTTTGTGGGCCCTCGCCTACAGTGTAATCAAATGAATTTTTAGCCCACCTGCATTACAGCTGACGTTACATCCGCTGTATTGGGCAATGCAATGGGATATTTTTATGTACCGCCGGTGGGTTCCAGGGAGCCACCCATGCTGTGGGTCCACAGGGAATTATAAATGCATCTGTTTCCACTTCTAAAGAACCCCAGTCAGACTGGGGCATGCAGTGTGGGCCGAAGCCCACCTGCATTAAGCACGACATTACTACCTCAGCTGTGTTGGGCAATGCAATGGGATATTTTTATGTACCGCCGGTGGCTTCCTGGCACCCACCCATGCTGTGGGTCCACAGGGAATTATAAATGCATCTGTTTCCACTTCTAAAGAACCCCAGTCTGACTGGGGCATGCAGTGTGGGCCGAAGCCCACCTGCATTAAGCACGACATTACAACCTCAGCTGTGTTGGGCAATGCAATGGGATATCTTTATGTACCGCCGGTGGCTTCCTGGCACCCAACCATGCTGTGGGTCCACAGGGAATTATAAATGCATCTGTTTCCACTTCTAAAGAACCCCAGTCTGACTGGGGCATGCAGTGTGGGCCGAAGCCCACCTGTATTAAGCACGACATTACTACCTCAGCTGTGTTGGGCAATGCAATGGGATATTTTTATGTACCGCCGGTGGGTTCCAGGGAGCCACCCATGCTGTCGGTCCACAGGGACTTCACAATAGGGAGTTGTACCTGCCTGTGTCTATGAATTAAAAACCGCGGTCTGACTGGGGCATGCAGACACCTTGACAGAATGAATAGTGTGTGGCACATAGGTTCCCCATTGCTATGCCCACGTGTGCAGCTCCTGATGGCGGTGGCACAGGATTATATTTCTCATTGCTTCTGTACAGCATTGTGGGCTATCACCCCGCCCCTTTTAAAGAGGGTCGCTGCCTAGCCGTGCCAACCCTCTGCAGTGTGTGCCTGCGGTTCCTCCTCATGGCAGACGCACTTATAAATAGACATGAGGGTGGTGTGGCATGAGGGCAGCTGAAGGCTGCGCAGGGACACTTTGGTGTGCGCTGTGGACACTGGGTCGTGCGGGGGGGGTTGGGCAGCATGTAACCCAGGAGAAGTGGCAGTGGAGTGTCATGCAGGCAGTGATTGTGCTTTGTTGGAGGTAGTGTGGTGCTTAGCTAAGGTATGCATTGCTAATGAGGGCTTTTCAGAAGTAAAAGTTGTTGGGAGGGGGGGGGGGCCCGACTCTTGCCGGTATTGTGGCTTAATAGTGGGACCTGTGAACTTGAGATGCAGCCCAACATGTAGCCCCTCGCCTGCCCTATCCGTTGCTGTGTCGTTCCCATCACTTTCTTGAATTGCCCAGATTTTCACACATGAAAACCTTAGCGAGCATCGGCGAAATACAAAAATGCTCGGGTCGCCCATTGACTTCAATTGGGTTCGTTATTCGAAACGAACCCTCGAGCATCGCGATAATTTCATCCCGAGTAACGAGCACCCGAGCATTTTGGTGCTTGCTCATCTCTACTTACTATCCCAGGTCACTTCCATCCAGCCTTGAGCTCCTTTGTATTTCTTGAGTCTTTCATATTCTGACTTTTGGGCATGTTTCTTCCACTGCAAAACAGGTATCTTTTCCAAAAACATATCTTGGAATTCTTTACTCCGGAGCTTATCTCTGGTGCCATTTGGACATTTCTATGGAGATATGAAGAACACATTGACCATATCTAGAGGTTTTCCAAAGTTTCTTCAAAGTTTTGGTTAGTTGAAAAATATAGAATCCACACTCATGTAAGGACCTACTATTCTGTCACTGGTTTCTTAGACCGGGCTCACACGAACTGGTCAGATTCCATGCATGGGAAGCCCACAGCAAATTCCAGCTGTGAGTCTGGCCTGTGACCCTGCGTACATCCATTAACTGTACTGCGGATAACCATGGAGGCTGCCAGTTGGTCATGTGTAGTACAGTTTGGTTTTTTTGCTGCTTTGTTTGTATTTCTTGCGCCTTCGCTTGGCAATGACGCGGGTACCTGTATTTCATATGCAATGTTAATTGCGTGTAGGCTGCAGGTTTGACGCCTCCATTAGCTTCAATGAAGGCCATCTGCGTGGATTCCACAGCAAAATTGAGCATGCTGCGAGCATTTTAAATTAAGGGAGTGATCTAGTTTAGATAAGTTATTTTCATATATCCTAGAGAAGGTCCCTTGCTCGGGATCCACATGTTTTGGCTGGTGTTGAGATCAATT
Organism: Eleutherodactylus coqui; assembly: GCF_035609145.1. Lineage (NCBI taxonomy): Eukaryota > Metazoa > Chordata > Amphibia > Anura > Eleutherodactylidae > Eleutherodactylus > Eleutherodactylus coqui. The sequence continues at coordinate 118,629,202 of NC_089849.1, forward strand.
ATCAAGACTGTTTCTCTCTATGGAGGACCTGATCGTCACACATCTGCATCAGAAGTTCTATTCCTTTATGAAATTAACTGTCGTATTGCAGCGGAACTTGATAAATATTAAGAATGCTAGCACTGGGCTAATAAGCCTGTCTTCAAGGGTACGGAGGTGTAAATGAGTACTAATCACTGACAAATAAGAAAACGCATCAATAGTTTGCTGATAGTTTTCAGAGTTAAAAAAAGAATGAAAATTGACTACAAAAATGATACATTTTACATTGGATAACTTTATGACCAATGTTTTTCAGAGGTGTAGCTGGGTTTTAAATATTAAGTGGTCATGTAGACAAGCAGGTGCCCCCACAGGAACACAGGGCCTAGTATTCAAGAGCATATTATCATGAAGACAGGTTCTACAACTGCCAAGGGTTTTATGGGGCACTTTGAGAGTGGAAGAGGTCTACTGAGGATGGGTCTTTGACCATGGTGGTTGTGAACCTACATACTCGCCCTCTTTTTCAGAAAGAATTGTCAACCCTAAACAATTATTAGCCTTTTCGGTGCCAGAATGAGGAAAAAAATAACAGCACAAGCCATCAATTGGAAAAAAACAAAAGAATGGCAGGCACCAGACATATAACGATGCACTAAGCAACAAGTAGGGTGCTACATGCATGGCAATTATCTAACGAGTAGCGCCAAAAAAAATAAGACAATAAATTGTGTACTCTCATAAAAGTAATGTAAAATATTATTAACAGAGAAACGAACACATGGCAATAAAAAAAAATACATGAGTTACGGCAAAACAAAAGTAGAGGGCAACTACCAGGCACAGCCTATGGGGAGTTTAATCATGAATAAACCACCTCCAGCTATCAAACAGGAGAGAAGGTAGCAACAGGGACATCTTATCTCTCCTGTCCATCCCAACTCGGTACCATGATTCGTCCCCTCCTGCACCACCCTGGTCTTATTTGTATGCTAATTTCTTCAACCATGGCAGATCCTTTACCAACACTAATGGGCAGTGAACAGCTGAAATCTAAGTTCACACAATGGAAACATAATTTATAACATTGACGTTTCGAAATGTATTTGCTTACAGAATTTACATGCGTCTCATCGGTTGCATACTTGTTCCCCAAGTAATCAAAGGTTGTGGATACTTGACTCATTTTGGTGGGCTGTGTTATGGATTTGGGAGTTGATGCTTTCTGGGGTTTCGCCCCATACGGTAACATCACTGAGTCATTCAGTGGCTTGATGGGCAAATTTTGAAGTTTAGGCATAATTTTTATAGTTTGTCTGGTGTCCATAGATGACTCCTTCAAATTTTCAATTGGTTTTGGTACAATTGGTGTGGCGGTGACTTTTGGTTGTAGAGGTTTTGTAGAAGGTTGTGACAATGTCCCTGGTCGTTCAACTGTTTCTTCGGATCCGCTGTTTTCTATGATGTAAACTATGGAGCTGTAAAAGATGATGACAGTGAGGTCAGAAAGGTTAAGTTGTCTCCAGATGCCTGAAAACCATAGTTGGGTGAAATATAAATAGAAATGCTAAAACATGACTTTTAATAAATATGCATTAAAAATGAGATCCATATGTCTTACAGGCAGAACCTGCCAAAATTACATAGCTAGAGAAGTCAAAACATCTAGTAAGAAAATAACAGGACCAATAGGAATAATAGGACAAGGAATAATGGAAATGTCCTACTGATGTGTGTGATGGGGGTCACCATGTATACTTCCAAGGATGATATTATCAATATCCTCACATGGAGACATCAAAATGCTATTCCATAAATTCTAGTCATTCATAAAAAGGGACATAATAATAATAATTTTTATTTATATAGAGCCAACATAAACTGCAACGCTTCCAAAACAGAGGGAATAGAAACAAAACCGGGTTACATGTAGTAATCAGCTGATGGAGACAGTAGAGGTGAGGGGCATCAACAAGCTTACATACCACAGATATTGGGGTGATACAAAAGTTAAAGGGGCTGGAGATGTGCTCAACATGGCGAGGTGGAGAGTGTGGAATGCTATACACATAGACAATGGTCAGGCCATATACTGGCTGAATCAGTATGACTTCAGGGGGTGGTTGGTTATGGCTAGGAGAGATTGCAGTCAGTAGGACAGGGAGCATGTTATCAGGCAGCGTAAACAGGGGTTTGGTTTAGGAGATGTGGTATTTTAGAGCACACCTGAAGTTTTGTGTGTCACGGACTGCCCAGATAGTTTGTGGTAGTGTGTTCCAGAGGACAGGTGCTGCTCTGAAGAAGTCTTGGAGGCGAGAATGAGAGGTTCAAATTGAAGGGACATAAATAGGGAGTACAAGAATACTGACCCTATGAAGCCCTAACTACTGTATGGCCCTGAGTTGTAACATAGCTCCGACCCTGAAATGGGCAACCCCATCCCTATAACAGACCATAGTTGAACAAGTGACTATTCCCTATATGTTTCAATGAACAATTTGGCTCATCAGGGGAGTAACTTTGACAGAAGCCAATGGATAAGTAAATGGGCCATAAGACATGGTTGATGCACTAGACCCCTGTGACTGCTTATGGCAGCGCTTCTGCGTGGTTAATGTAATAAACCCCCCGGTAACTGTATCATAGTGATTATCTTGGCGTGGTGTCTTACACCAACTCATATGGACTCAAGTTTCCTCCTCCAGACTTTGTCGCAGCCAGAGTACTGATGACATCAGCTAACACACCCAGTGTTTGTACAACAAGAGCCAGAGCCTCCTGGATCTATACTGAAACTAAATGGCAATCATCAAATACAAAACTCTATTTTGCTGAATATCATTAAAGGGTTTTCCCATAACTATAAAATTGCTGCATTACCACTTTGTTTTTCCTGGTTGCTGCTGACCAGAACATGTGACTGCTGCAGCCAATCACTGGCTGTAGAAGGTTACTGTTGTTGTCAGTGATTGGCTAATGCAGTCACATGTCCTGGTCAGCAGTAACCAGGAAGGAAAGAGTAGTAATGAAGCAGTTTTAAGTTGTGGGAAAACCCCTTTAAGATGCTCACCAACCCTCCTCCTACATTTGCCCGTTGTCTTATCTACATATTTCAAAGAGCAGACGTGCTTCCTCTTAAAGGGGTTGTCTCGCGAAACCAAGTGGGGTTATACACTTCCGTATGGCCATATTAATGCACTTTGTAATGTACATCGTGCATTAAATATGAGCCATACAGAAGTTATTCCACTTACCTGTTCCGTTGCTAGCGTCCTCGTCTCCATGGTTCCGTCTAAATTCGCTGGCAGCTTGCTTTTTTAGACGCGCTTGCGCAGTCCGGTCTTCTCCTTTCAGCACGAGCCGCTTCAGTGTGCTCGCCGCTACAGCTCTTCTGCGCATGCGCAGACGAGCTGTCACTGCTCGGGAGCGCGCTGGAGCGGCCATTCTGTACCATCCTCTGTTAGAGGAAGGTGCAGAAACTGGAGCTGCCCAGCGGAGAAGCCCAGCCCAGCCCAGCAGCCCCGAGAAGCCGCCCAGGTAAGTGATGGGTCGGGGGGTGATCTTCTCTAACAGGTGAAGGTCCCGGGCCACAGCGCTAGGTTCCGGAGCCCAGCGCTAGGTTCCGGAGCCCAGGTGAAGGCCCCGGAACCTAGCGCTGGGCTCCGGGGCCTAGCGCTGGGCTCCGGAACCTAGCGCTAGGCTCCGGAACCTAGCGCTGGGCTCCGGGGCCTAGCGCTGGGCTCCGGGGCCTTCGTCTGTTGTCAGGGTCTAGCGCTGGGGAGCTGGGAGCGTAGCGCTGGGGAGCCGGGAGCGTAGCGCTGGGGAGCCGGGGGCTAGCGCCGGTTACCTGCTGCCTGGCGGTGGGTGACTGGTCGGTGGCTGCGGGGCGTCTGGTTGCCATGGAGACACAGCTGGCAGCGTCTCGGGAGCGCGCACGTCGGGCTGCAGCAAGCGACGGGAAAAGAGCTGGCGGCCATCTTGGGGAAACTTTTATAAGTTGCTAAAATGCTGGAACGGTAAGTACAAACCAGCTAGAAAAGTCATTTACAGGGGGGCTTAGTAATGTATGCTTAATTAGGGGGACTGGGCAAAAAAAAAAATTCACTGCTTCCTCGAGACATCTCCTTTAAGAATCACCCCTTTGGAGTAACAGTTGATAAAAATCTGAAATCGGATAAACGTTTGTTGTCACACTGCTTAAAAAAACTTTCTGTACTAAAATGTGATCACATTCTATAAAGCCGCTACAACAGAAGCAACCCACTGGGCGCTGACCAGTTAACTATATACTTTGTTTAGGTGGGGGCTGAAAGTGGTTATTGACTATATAATCCCCCACCAACTTTTCTTTTCTATAGGTGGCCCTTGGGGAATCCTCTATTATCATTTTATGCACAATGTTTCTGGTTTTTCCTTCAGGAGCATAAACAAAAAGATTTTCTCCATTCCCAACTCGTTTGCATTGTATCTAAAAGCTTCCCTCTCTGAGAATTTCCAAGCTGTTCTTCTCAAAATCAAGTGTCTCTCTCGGTCTGAAGAATGTCGAGCATGCCTCACTTCGTCAGTTTCTACAATTTGAGCAGCCGCTTGTCGCTTGTGTTGATTCTCAAGTTGGCCATTAATTTGCTCCGGCGTTTCAGCTAGTCGAGTGGTGGCTTGTCGAGTGCATTGATTTTCGAGTCAGGCGTTAGTTTACTACTGTAAGTGCGGCTGTTGTCCTTCTGCCTAAACAGGTACTGCACTTGCTCGGCATCTTATATCTAAAACACAAAATCTCTTTGTTTGTGTCGTATACAAATCCCCAGTTGTGGTCCAATTTGAGTAAAATTTGGCATTTTTTGTTGCCAATAGCAACCAATCATAGCTCAGCTTTCATTTGTTATTCTGCTGAGGTAAAATAAAAACTGTGCCATGATTGGTTGCTATATATTATACCGCTGAGCTAAAATAAAAGCTGTGCTGTGATTGGTTGCTATGGGCGACAGTATTTAATCCTCTTAGTGCTGAGGTAAAATGAAACCTGTGCTGTGATTGGTTGCTATGGGCAACAGTTTCCAATCCTCAGTGCTGAGATAAAATGAAAGCTGCTCAGTGATTAGTTGCTATGGGAAACAGTATTTAATCCTTTTAGTGCTGAGGTAAAATGAAAGCTGCTCTCTCATTGGTTGTTATGGGCACAAAAAAACAGTTTTTTACTGCTTGCTGATTTACTGTTAGACAGTTTTGATAAATGAGGGCCAGTGTTCATAAATTTGCTCCATGCATATGTCTAGGGACATATCATTTCTGCAAACTGTTATCCGCACGGACATCGAAGGCGGAATTAGCAAGGAAAAAATGAGCCAATTAGTAATGGCCGCCATGAGGGTTAAACTGGGGCTAAAAAGCAGCCCTGAAACACACATATTCAATGCTCAGTCTGCCTCTTCTAGTGGAAATTACTTGTTGGAATTAACCAGGAATACTAAATTGAGTCCGTAGAATCCACTGGTGAAAGCATATTTGGGGGTTGCAGCATTAAAATTCAAGCAAAGGCAAAAATATGCAAATAAGGTTGATAAGACAAGAACATTTCTGAATTCTTTTAGCCTATAACCTTCTCGGGTCGAGATTATACTGTGTGCAAAATTTCATGTCAATCGGTTGTATAGTTTGTGCACGATGCTTGAACAAACAAACATATATATTCACAAAGATATACATTCACAAATATATAGAAGATAGAACATGTATGGGACCATCTGGGATGCCAACTTCGACAGGCTATGAGTTTGCATGATCTAGTTACTGCAAAGGTGGCCTGATATGCTGCAGAATACTATACAGAACCTGTATGCCTCCATACCCGCCCGTATCATATCTTGTATCCAAACTAAAGGCGGTACAACAGGGTACCAGAGCCTCCATACCTGCCCGTATCACATCTTGTATCCAAGCTAGAAGTGGCCCAACAGGGTACTAGAACCTACACGCCCTCCCGTATCACATCTTGTATGAAATCTAGAGGCATAACCAACAGGGCACTGGAACCTCCACGCACGCCCATATCACATCTTATATTCAAGCTAGAGGCAGTACAGCAGGATACAAGAGTTTCCATGCATGGCAGTATCACATCTTGTATCCAAGTTAGAGATGACCCAACAAGATACTAGAGCCTACATGCCCTCTCGTATCACATTTTATATCCAAGCTAGAGGTGGTACAACAGGGTACTAGAGCCTTCATGCCTGCCTGTATATCATCTTGTATCCAAGCTAGAGGGGGCCCAACAAGGTACTAGAGCCTCCTTGCCCGCCCATATCAAATCTTGTATCCAAGCTAGAGGCGGTACAACAGGGTACTAGAGACTCCATGCTCCCCCATATCACATCTTGCATCCAAACTAGAGGCGCTACAACAGGGTACTAGAGCCCCCATGCCCACCTGTATCACATCTTGCATCCAAGCTAGAGGTGGTACTACAGGGTACTAGAGGCTCCATGCCTATCCGTATCACAAGCTAGAGGTGGCCCAACAGGGTATTACAGCCTCCATGCCCCCTGTATTACATCTTGTATTCAAGGTAGAGGTGGTACAACAGGGGATTAGAGCATCCATGCCCACTCAAATACAAGGCAGTACAACAGGGTACTAGAGCCTCCATGCCCACCCGTATCACATCTTGTATCCAAGCCACAGGGGGTACAACATGGTACTAGAGCCTCCCTTTCACAATAAATGATCCTTTTGCACTGATACTGTAATTACTTACTTAGATCAATGTTACAATCCGACGCAGAAAGTCCTCATTCAAGTCCAAAAACTCCTTCTACGTGCTTAATTTTTTTGACAATGAGTGTCTTTCACCCCACTATGACTTTCTTACTTTATTATGGTGAAGTTTATTTGAGAGCAGAGGTTTGCTCTGCTTTTATTGTACAGATTACAGATGCCTCATGAACCTTAGAACTTAAAACCTTAGATCATGGCTGATCAAGCTCTCTTCCAACAGTGGAGGCCTGAGGGAATATCTAAACCCTCTGAGAATATTGATTGGCTTTACAGTCCTTCCTGGCTCTTACCAGACTAGACCATGTGATCATTTTAAATTGAAATTCATCTTAGGACTACATTGGCCACTTTGGAGCACTGACATTTCCAAAAACCATTCTATGATTCAATTGGATCCCTACAATGTAACTATAAGATAAATTCATTTACTTGAGTGGAAGTCCAACTTTACATATAATAAAATAAGCAAAGTAAAATGAAGGAGCAGAGCACAATCATGAGTTTATGCTTAGACAGGAGGTAAATTTTAGACTGCCAATGATAAAGCTAACTTAGAATCGTAGATGTGTTGCAATGGCGCAGTACCAAATTATAGACCTTAAATATTTGTCTCCAAATCCAAGTGATGTTTATGGGTCTGACAAGAATTGCCCAAGGTCCTTAGGTGGTGTAAAAATAATGAATGGCCATAAAAAGCATTGCTCTCTTAGGAAGTTTTGGTACACTAGGCTCATTAATTTTTAACGAGAATTGTGTTGACTCCTCTTTTATATGAGCCGACAGTCGGGTCAATGACGGCAGGAATGCTGACGTCACCGCTAAGGTTGGTAGTGCTTATGCAGAGCGTTTACACTGACAGACTTCATCACTGGAGCGTGGGCCATGGAGAATGAAATATATGAATGCAATACCTTTAGCTTGTCTGATTTCATTGCAATAATCATTTGAATATCATAAATTATAATATACTGATTCTGAGGATCACATGGCTGACTATTGAGTAATTGTTTGGTTTTTCCAGTTGTGGACACAAGTGACAACATTTCTGGAAGTTCCTCTTATCTGTTCAGCAGGTCCACTTTGAAAAAGAAATGCTAATGATCCAGGGTCCACTCTTGGGTTGATTATGATGACTTAAATTGCATTGATTAGATACTAACAGATTAAAGATTCCCCTGAGGGATCCATGTTGACCTGTGTTCCAGCTTCATTACTAACCATAATATTAAGTAGTCAGTAGTGTCTAGTTCAGGTGAATTTTAGAGAAATTGGGAAAGCTGATTTTCTTTTCATATGTTACAGCTTGTAAAAGGGTGCTCTCACACAGGCTGTAATATGCAGTGCAGAAGCTATCTGCACCAAAATCCACACATCTTATGTGGATTTCCCATGGATTTGCTGTGGAATCACTGGAGATTAGCGATGACAGATTTATTCACATGCATCCGATTGGCTGAATCAGAACTAAAAGTCGAATCCTTTGCAGATTATATACTCTTAATGATTAGCAATCCAAAAATATAATAGTACAAGAATTAGAAAACTTTGGCTGCCTCTCTCTAGTTATAGTTTAAGCAAAACAGAAGCATTGTTATTTAAGGGCCCAACAAGAGCTTTGAGGACAACCCAATGCAGATGGGATAAAAACCCCATACAATAATTAGGAATATGTGGAACTAAACACCCCTCTAGATTATACGGAACAAACACATACCCTTATATAAAAAATAAAGATGAGCGAACGTACTCGGATAGGCACTACTCGTCCGAGTAATGTGCCTTATCCGAGTACCTCCCCGCTCGTGCTGAAAGATTCGGGACGCGCTGCGGAGCGGGGAGCTGCAGGGGAGAGCGGGAAGGAACGGAGGGGAGATCTTTCTCTCCTTCTCTCCCGCCCGCTCTGCCCCGCTCCCCGCTGTGACTCACCTGTCAGCAGCGGAGCGCCCCGAATCTTTCAAGACGAGTAGAGCGGTACTCGGATAAGGCACATTACTCGGACGAGTAGTGCCTATCCGAGTACGTTCGCTCATCTCTAATAAAAAATTAAGAACGAACTCTAGGCTATTGGAAAAATTTCCCTTTTTAAGGAGAGCTAAATTACTCAAGATGGTGAAGTTCTCTCATTAACTGTACGTCTTCCATTCCCTACCCATACTTTAAAAACCAAAAGATGAGAGAAGGATCAACCTCTTTATATAGAATTGGAAAGAACCCCATATAGCTCTTAAAACACTGCAAAAATACAAATCCTAAGGAGGGGTTAATTTCCCTTAATGTAAAAGCCTATAATTTAGCATCACAAGCTCAAATTGTCTAGGACTAGTTATATTCAACATTGAATGTTACTAACTTAGTATTAGAACAAAAATGTCTTTCCCGATGTCACTGTCAAATATCCTTCACCTACCTTACACAGAAATACTAGAAACTATTAGTGAGAATTAGAGATGAGCGAGCGCACTCGTCCGAGCTTGATGCTCGTTCGAGTATCAGGGTGTTCGAGATGCTCGTTACTCGAGACAAGCACCACGCGGTGCTCGACTCCATTACATTTCCTTCCCTGAGAAATTTGCGCCCTTTTCTGGCCAATAGAAAGACAGGGAAGGCATTACAACTTCCTCCTGTGACGTTCAAGCCCTATACCACCCCCCTGCAGTGAGTGGCTGGCGAGATCAAGTGACCCCCGAGTATTTAAATCTACCCCGCCCGCGGCTCGCCATAGACACACGCTAAGAGGGATGAGGGACAGTGCTGCTGCTGCTGTTGCTGGTTTAGGGAGAGTGTTAGCGTCTACAAGAACCCCAACTGTCCTTCTTAGGGCCACAGCTCACCTGGTGCACTACTGTTGTGGGTGCTGGGAGCAGTTTGCCTTTTTTTTTTTTTTGGTATATCGGGCGTGCAGGCCCATTACAGCTATAGCGTTCTCAGGCTGCAGTCTGTACTAAGTAGTATAGGGGAAGTATTGGTGAGGCAGGGACAGTGGTAGTGTGGAATCTTGTCTACCTGTGCATTTAACTCCATGGTTTCTGGGAGTTGTAGTACCTCAGCATTGCACTGCAAGGCCTCAGTTCAGCCTTCAGTGTCATTTTTGCTGGGGGCAGTTAGTGTAACGTTAGCGCTCTCTGCCTCCAAGTGCACGTTTAAAAAGCACTAATATTTTTCTCCACTCTCAGTTACCAGACAGCTGCTGGCACAGTGTACGATGCCAGACAGCCATAGAGGGAGAGTCCAGTACACGTTCCATTGCCTGCATTGCATTGGAAAAGAAAACTAATTTTAAAAAAGGACTCCTTTTTACGGCAGCTTGTAACCCAGTGCACATTACTGCGTGGCCTGTGAGACTGGAGGTGAATCTCAACTGCATAGTGCACTGCAAGGCCTCAGTTCAGCCTTCAGTGTCATTTTTTGCTGTGGGCAGTTAGTGTAACGTAAGCGCTCTCTGCTTCCAAGTGCACGTTTAAAAAGCGTAACGTAAGCGCTCTCTGCTTCCAAGTGCACGTTTAAAAAGCACTAATATTTTTCTCCGCTCTGTGTTACCAGACAGCTGCCGGCGCAGTGTACGGTGCCAGACAGCCATAGAGGGAGAGTCCAATACACGCTCCATTGCCTGCATTGCATTGGAAAAAAACTAATTTTCAAAAAAGGACTCCTTTTTTACGTCTGCTTGTAACCCAGTGTGCACATTACTGCGTGGCCTGTGGGACTGGAGGTGAATCTCAACTTCATAGTGCACAGCTAGTCCTGCTTGCATCCTTCCTTATAATTTATCTCTGGCTTCATTTAGCGTTATATTACCGCTGGCAGCCAGCAACTTCGCGGCAATAATTCACAAACATTTTTACACCGCTCTGTCTCTTAATCCAGCATGCTGAGGGGTAGGGGCAGAGGACGCGGACGCGGTCGCGGTCGAGGACGCGGAGTCCCAAGTGAGGGTGTGAGCATAGGACGAGTTCCTGGTCCAGGTGAATCGCAGCCAGCTGCTGCGGGAGTAGGAGAAAGGACAGTTTCTGGGGTCCCCAGCTTCATATCGCAATTTTTGGGTAGACCTTTATTAAAAACCGAGCAGTGTGAGCAGGTCCTGTCGTGGATGGCAGAAAGTGCATCCAGCAATCTATCGACCACCCAGTCTTCTACGCCGTCCACTGCTGCAACTCTGAATCCTCTGGCTGCTGCTCCTCCTTCCTCCCAGCCTCCTCACTCCATGAAAATGACACATTCTGAGGAGCAGGCAGACTCCCAGGAACTGTTCTCGGGCCCCTGCCCAGATTGGGCAGCAATGTTTCCTCTCCCACTGGAGGAGTTTGTCGTGACTGATGCCCAACCTTCGGAAAGTTCCCGGGGTCCGGGGGATGAGGCTGGGGACTTCCGGCAACTGTCTCAAGAGCTTTCAGTGGGTGAGGAGGACGATGACGATGAGACACAGTTGTCTATCAGTGAGGTAGTAGTAAGGGCAGTAAGTCCGAGGTAGGAGCGCACAGAGGATTCAGAGGAAGAGCCGCTGGACGATGAGGTGACTGACCCCACCTGGTGTGATAAGCCAACTGAGGACCGGTCTTCAGAGGGGGAGGCAATTGCAGCCGCAGGACAGGTTGGAAGAGGCAGTGGGGTGGCCAGGGGTAGAGGCAGGGCACGAGCGAATAATCCACCAGCTGTTTCCCAAAGCACCCCCTCGCGCCAAGCCACCGTGCAGAGGCAAAGGTGCTCTAAGGTGTGGCAGTTTTTCACGGAGACGGCGGATGACCGACGAACAGTGGTGTGCAACCTTTGTCACGCCAAGATCAGCCGGGGAGCCACCACCACCAGCATGCACAGGCATATGATGGCCAAACACCCCACAAGGTGGGACGAAGGCCGTTCACCGCCTCCAGCTTGCGCCACTGCCTCTCCCCCTGGGCCCCAACCTGCCACTGAGATCCAACCGCCCTCTCAGGACACAGGCACGACCATCTCCTGGCCTGGACCCACACCCTGACCTCCGCTGTCCTCGGCCCCATCCAGCAATGTCTCTCAACGCAGCGTCCAGCTGTCGCTAAGAGAATCGTTGGAGCGAAAGCGCAAATACGCCGCCACGCACCCCCACGCTCAAGCTTTAAATGTCCACATAGCCAAATTGATCAGCCTGGAGATGCTCCCCTACAGGCTGATGGAAACTGAGGCGTTCAAAAACATGATGGCGGCGGCAGCCCCACGCTACTCAGTCCCCAGTCGCCACTATTTTTCACGGTGTGCTGTCCCAGCCCTGCACGACCACGTCTCACGCAACATCGTACGTGCCCTCACCAACTCGGTTACTGCCAAGGTCCACTTAACAACGGACACGTGGACAAGCACAGGCGGGCAGGGCCACTATATCTCCCTGACGGCACATTGGGTGAATTTAGTGGAGGCTGGGACCGAGTCAGAGCCTGGGACCGCTCATGTACTACCCACCCCCAGAATTGCGGGCCCCAGATCGGTGCTGGTATCTGCGGCGGTGTATGCCACCTCCACTAAACCTTCCTCCTCCTCACACACAACCTCTACCTCGCAATCAAGACTTGTCAGAAGCAGCACGTCGCCAGCAGTCGGTGTCGCACGGCACGGCAGCACAGCGGTGGGCAAGCGGCAGCAGGCCGTGCTGAAGCTACTCAGCTTAGGAGAAAAGAGGCACACAGCCCACGAACTGTTGCACGGTCTGACAGAGCATACCGACCGCTGGCTTTCGCCACTGAGCCTCCAACCGGGCATGGTCGTGTGTGACAACGGCCATAACCTGGTGACGGCTCTGCAGCTCGGCAGCCTCACCCACATGCCATGCCTGGCCCACGTCTTTAATTTGGTGGTTCAGAGGTTTCTGAAAGGCTACCCACACTTGTCAGACCTCCTCCGCAAGGTGCGCCGGGTCATCGCACATTTCCGCAAGTCCAACACGGACGCTGCCACCCTTCGCACCCTGCAACATCGGTTTAATCTGCCAGTGCACCGACTGCTTTGCGACGTGCCCACACGGTGGAACTCTACGCTTCACATGTTGTCCCGGCTGTATAAGCAGCGTAGAGCTATAGTGGAATACCAACTCCAACATGGGCAGCGAAGTGGGAGTCAGCCTCCTCAATTCTTTACAGAGGAGTGGGCCTGGATGGCAGATATCTGCCAGGTCCTTGGAAACTTTGAGGAGTCCACCCTGATGGTGAGCAGCGATGCTGCAATCATTAGCGTCACCATTCCCCTGCTATGCCTCTTGAGAAGTTCCCTGCAAAGCATAAAGGCTGATGCTTTGCGGGCGGAAACGGAGGCGGGGGAAGACAGTATGTCGCTGGATAGTCAGAGCACCCTCATGTCTATATCTCAGCGCGTGGAGGAGGAGGAGGAGGGGGAGGAGCCTGAGGAGAAAGAGACAGCTGGGCCCACTGCAGAGGGTGCCCATGCAGCTTGCCTCTCATCCATTCAGCGTGTATGGCCTGAGGAGGAGGAGGATACTCAAAGTGATCGTCCTAGTGAGGACAGCCATATGTTGCGTCCAGGTACCCTGGCACACATGGCTGACTTTATGTTAGCATGCCTTTCTCGTGACCCTCGCGTTAGATGCATTCTGGCCACTACGGATTACTGGGTGTACACACTGCTAGACCCACGGTATAAGGAGAACCTTTCCACTCTCATTCCCGAAGAGGAAAGGGGTTTGAGAGTGATGCAATACCACAGGGCCCTGGTGGACAAACTGATGATGGTAAACTCCCCATCTGACAGCGCTAGTGGCAGAAGGCGCAGTTCCGAGGGCCACGTAGAAGGGGAGGTGCGGAGATTAGGCAGCATGTTCAGCGCAGGCAGGGGAACACTCTCCAAGGCCTTTGCCAGCTTTATGGCTCCCCAGCAAGACTGTCTCACACCTCCCCAGTCCAGGCTGAGTCGGAGGGAGCACTGTAAGAAGATGGTGAGGGAGTACGCAGCCGATCATACCACCGTCCTCCGTGACGCCTCTGCTCCGTACAACTACTGGGTGTCAAAGTTGGACACGTGTCCCGAACTCGCGCTGTATGCCCTGGAGGTGTTGGCGTGCCCTGCGGCTAGCGTCTTGTCAGAGAGGGTGTTTAGTGCAGCTGGGGGAATCATCACGGACAAGCGTACCCACCTGTCAACTGACAGCACCGACAGGCTTACACTCATAAAGATGAACAAAGCCTGGATTTCCCCAGACTTCTCTTCTCCACCAGCGGACAGCAGCGCTACCTAAAGAACTTTGTCAATCTGTGCATGGTATTCGTCCTCCTCCTCCTGAAACCTCTCGTAATCACCGCGAATGGGCAATTTTTCTGTGGGCCAAAAGGCTCATATAACTTTTCTAAATAATATTTATCTGTTTCAATTCTCATTAAAGCATTGAAACTTCCACCTGAACCTATTGTTTTTTAGACTGGGCTGCCTCCAGGCCTAGTTAAAAATTAAGCCACAGTACGCTAAGCGATTAATGGGTGTCACCTGCCCTCTGGGTTGGGCATGGGCAATTTTTCTGGGGTACATTTGTACTGTCGGTACAACAATTTTTCGGGCCCTCGCCTACAATGTAATCCAAGTAATTTTTATGGGCTTCGCCTGCACTCATGGTACACCACTGTGTCTGGGGTTGGCCTACACATTTGCTACAGAAATGTAACTCTGTTCTGCCTACCTATACTTCTGCCACAGTAATGCTACAGGGGTCTGACTATACTTCAGCAACAGAAATGTTACTTCGGTCTGCCGATACTTCTGCTCCTGAAATGTTACCTTGGTTGGTGTATACTGTTACTACTGTAATTTTACTAATACTGGGCTCTGCCCATAATGCTTCAACGGACATTTTACTGGGGCAGGTCTATACTGCTATAACAGAAATGTAACTAATAGTGGACTTTGCCCATACTGCTTCTACGTTACTGTTGCTGGGGCCTGTCTATACTGCTACTACTGAAATCTTACCAATACTACGCTCTCCCTACACTGCTGCCAGGGAAATGTGAATCTGCTGCTTTGTCTCTACTGCTTCTACGTTGCTGTTGCTGGGGCCTGTCTATACTCCTACTACTGAAATCGTACCAATACTACGCTCTCCCTACACTGCTGCCAGGGAAATGTGAATCTGCTGCTTTGTCTCTACTGCTTCTACGTTGCTGTTGCTGGGGCCTGACTATACTCCTACTACTGAAATCGTACCAATACTACGCTCTCCCTACACTGCTGCCAGGGAAATGTGAATCTGCTGCTTTGTCTCTACTGCTTCTACGTTGCTGTTGCTGGGGCCTGACTATACTCCTACTACTGAAATCTTACCAATACTACGCTCTCCCTACACTGCTGCCAGGGAAATGTGAATCTGCTGCTTTGCCCATACTGCTTCTACGTTACTGTTACTGGGGTCTGTCTATACTGATACTACTGAAATGTTACTGGGGTCTGTGTATACTGCTGCAAATGAAATGTTAGTGGGGTCTGTCCTCACTGCTGCCAATGAAATGTTACAGGGGTTTGTGCATACTCTTACCGCTGAAATGTTACTAATTCTCGGCTCTGCCTATACTGCTGCTACTGCAAGGGTAGTGGAAACGGAGGCTTCCCAAAGACATGATGGTGGCGAGGCCACGCTACTAGGTTCCACAGGCGCGACAACCTTTCAGCGACGCGGTCACTGGGAAGGTGCATATAACCACGGACACGGGGACAGGACACATACTGCCTCAAAAACTTTCCCGTCCTGTTCCTCCAACTATGAAAACATTCTTGGCCGAAGCCCACCTGCATTTAATCTGACGTTACCTCAGCTGTGCTGGGCAATGCAATGGGATTTATTTATGTACCGCCGGTGGATACCTGGGACCCACCCATGCTGTGGGTCCACAGGGACTTCACATAGGGAATTTGTACCTGCCTGTGTCTATGTATTAAAAACGCCGGTCAGGTTGGGGCATGCAGTGTGGGCCGAAGCCCACCTGCATTTAATCTGACGTTACCTCAGCTGTGCTGGGCAATGCAATGGGATTTATTTATGTACCGCCTGTGGCTTCCTGGGACCCACCCATGCCGTCGGTCCACACGGAGTTGTAACTGCATGTGTCTACTTATAAAGAACCCCAGTCTGACTGGGGCATGCAGTATGGGCCGAAGCCCACCTGCATTAAATCTGACATTACCTCAGCTGTGCTGGGCACTGCAATGGGATATATTTATGTACCGCCGGTGGGTTCCAGGGAGCCACCCATGCTGTGGGTCCACAGGGACTTCACATAGGGGATTTGTACCTGCCTGTGTCTATGTATTAAAAACCCCGGTCTGACTGGGGAATACAGTATGGGGCCGAAGCCCACCTGCATTAAATCTGACGTTACCTCAGCTGTGCTGGGCACTGCAATGGGATATATTTATGTACCGCCGGTGGGTTCCAGGGAGCCACCCATGCTGTCGGTCTACCCATGCTGTCGGTCCACAGGGAAGAACACATAATACAACGTTATCTTCATCTGGTTAGTAGCTAATGTTTACCCTTGTTTGGCATGAAGGTTTTCAGGTGCTTGGCTTGAATTGCAACAACAAGAGAAGATAAGCCGGCTCCTTAAAAACACTATTTGTATTCTTCTTTAATTACAAAAAATTCATGAAATCATAAATGATGGGTACCGTGTGATACCAGATGTGGAGGGGAGCAAGGTACAGTGCTGCACATATTCTGGGAATGTCCAATATTGACTAGCTTTTGGTCTGAAGTGTGGCAGATTATGTCTAAATTTACAAATTTTATCCTACCCAAATCGCTGACACAGTTCTTGTTACATCTCAGTGACATGCCTTTGGCCACATACAAATGATCAGTGGTGCACCATCTGGTGAACGCAAGAATGTGTATGCCTCGGCTTTGGAGAAAGACTGTACCTCCTTCCATTTCAATGTGGTTCAACATTGGTATAAGAGACCTTGGAGATGGAAGACCTGACTGCATCGTTAAAAGGTACGAAAGATAAATTTCTGAAAACATGGTTTCATTGAATTGAATTCCAGAATTCTATGGGATTTTGTAACATCTACAGTCCCTAAGAACTCTTGGGTTCTAAATTATGTTCTCCTCTGAATCGGATAGGAATCGTTTCACTCTATCACGGGTTGGTGCATATCTGATGTGTCTTCATACAAGGCTTCTCTTAATTTTACACTTACCCCCCCCCCCCCCCCTTTCCTTTTGTGTTTTTTATTTTTTTTCTCTATTTCTTCTCTTTTTCTTTTCCCATCTCAGTTAGGTGTCTCCCTATGATCAACTCCTACTTACTGTGAATGGAGGCGGAAGTGATCTCTGGCTGCTCTGCCTTCCTTATCTGAGAGACCATTGCTCCTGTGTAAAAGCATAAGAGTGACAGTCGCTGGGATCGGAGGTCAGAGGTCAGGGCAGACAGGAGGAGGATTGCAGACAGGGTGCTGGACAAAGGTAAGGTCAGGAAGTCCTTACAGTCTTACTAAATAGTCAGTGCCTATTTCACTTTTATGGACTCAGCAATACTAATTATGTTAATTTTTTTTAAATTTAAACCTGTGAAAGGTGATTTTTTTTAGAACTTCAAATATTTTTTCTTCGGGTGTATTCACACGAGCGATAGTCTTGTTCAAGTGTAGTCGCCCAGTACATGCTTTCCTGACCCCCTCCATAATGTCATGCATGTCATGTCTTTTATATGTGTGCTGTGCAAATTGTCTGGTCATTTTGTTATGTGTATTGCAGCAAGTCAGAGGTTAAGTGTTTGCATGAGCCTGGGAGATGCTTGCAGAATATCAGTTATGTCCTGTCATGTAGTATGAGTGAAAATATATATAGCAGTGCGTGAGAGCGGGAAAGGGAGTTGACTACAGATTCTTCTGGGTTCCTGAGAGTGTCAGCCACATAAGGGTACATTCCAATTCCCATGTGGTGAAGAATGGAAGAAGAAGAGAGGTTCCCTGAGAGTGTATGCTCCAGAGATGAGAGAGGAGTGAGCCCCAATTGAAGAGAGAGAGAGCATGAGCAAGAAGCAGGCGCGACTTCCAAGGCCTAGTGCAAAAGTACTCTTTATTCATCTTTTCCTACTCAGCCATCCAGATCTAGTGGATCACTACGTAGAGGTACGCTTCTTTATTTGTCACATCCAGCTGTTCTGAAGTCTGGGATCACCGGGTGGAGGTACTCTCAAGTCTGTCTAATACCTGCTTTGCAAATCATTGTCATTTGTGCCTTGTATACAAGAAGTTGTTCCAGTAAAGTTTTGCCTGGCCTTGACCGTCCCCAGGGGCCTGAGGTACGTTACTTCTGTCTGCGGCTCATATATTCTCCACTGGGGGTCTTTCCGGTGGGTAAAGGAATGGTGGCGTTACCCGTGACATCTGCTATCCCTGTTTTCCAGTTTATTAGGTATACCTATGCTAGGGGTGTCCGGAAGAGAAACAGCGCTGCCCTGGTCGAGGCTACGTGTGTTCCTCCAGGAAGGAGCGTGGTAAGTGCCGCCGTGACAAGCCAGCATCTTGCCCTCCCAGCTCCTCAATGTATGCCCTGTGTCTAGGGTCATCCTACGGGACGCTGCACAAGTCCCATATGATTGCGATATGGACAGAACTCACACGGAAAAAGAACCCATTCATGCACATGAGCGATTTTTTTACTTGAACCGCTGGTCTCAGTTTGAAACATCACTGTATGTCCTATTCTTGTGTAAGTCTTACACGAGAATAGGACAAGTAATATGCCGTGTTCCGCACATCAGACAGCACATTAATGGAGCAATTATATGACCTGAGACTGAAGTTCAGTAGTTGTAACATGCTAATGTTATTTAACCCCTTCCTGCTCCAGGACGTACATTTACGTCCTGGAGCGTCAGGGTATGTATGAAGAGAGGTCGCGGGGCGAACTCTCTTCATACAGCGCAGGCATCAGCTGTTTATTACAGCTGACACCCGCGGGCAATAGGCCTTTTAAATGCCGCTGTCAACTCTGACAGCGGCATTTAATTCCGGTGAGATCAGGGGAGCCGTGCAGGTGTCATGGCAGATGGGGGCCTTCTGAAAGGCCCCAGGCCTGCCTTTGGAGACTGCCTATCAAGCTATCCCCGTGGGGTGGCTTGATATGCTGCCTGTCGGAATGCAGTATAACGTAATGCTATACTATACGTCATACTGCAGGAGCGATCAAAGCATGGCATGTTGTAGTCCCCAAGGGGGACTTAAAAGAAAAGTACAAAAAAGATCAATAAAGTTTTACTAATTGTAAAAAAAAAAAAAAAAGTTTAAATCCCCTCCCTTTTGCTATATCTATAATTTAAAAAATCTAAATCATAAAATAAAAATATATATTTGCTATCGCTGCGTCTATAAAAGTCTGATCTATCAAAGTAGCACATTATTTACCCCACACGGTGAACATTGTCCAAAAAATACAAAACAACAGAAATGCCCTTTCAGTCACCTTGTCTCCCAGAAAAAATGCAATAAAAAGCAAAAAAAAAAATAGTATGTATTCTGAATTAGTACTAAAAGACACTACAGAACATCCCGCAAAAAATGAGCCCTCACACAACTACGTCGCTGGAAAAATAAAAAACTTATTGCGCACAGAAAATGACCACAGAAAATAATTGAAAAAAATTAAATGTCTTTGAAAAAAAAAAGTAGTACAGTAAAAAAAACACTATACAAGTTTGGTACGGTAGCAATCGTACTGACCCATAGAATAAAATTATCATGTTGTTTTTGTTGCAGTATGTGTAGCCGTAGAAACAAGACGAATTGAAAGATGGCGGAATGTTTTTTTTTTTTTTTCATTTTACTCCACTTGGAATTTTTAAAACGTTTTTCAGTACATTATATAGTACTTTAAATAGCACCATTGAAAAATACAACTCCTCCTGCAAAAAAACAAGCCTTCATACAGCGACGTCAATGGATAAATAAAGGAGTTACGATTTTTTAAAAGGGGGGAGGAAAAAACAAAAATGTTTTAAAAAAGGGTCTGCGTCATTAAGGGCTTAAAGAAGCAGGCTGAGAGTAATTTGCTGACAAGGGCAGGATTCAACATGGTTAGGGCAGGCTTGGCAAAGAAATTGCCAAACGTACTGCCATCATCGTCCCTCCTTATGTTTCTATAAAGTTGGGGTGTATGATATATACGCAACACGAAACAGTACTGCTTCACACTTTAAATAGGATAATTAAACACTGGCAACATCCATCATATGTTCCAATGCACCTAATTATTTTTCTTTCAGCAGGGAGGAATCCATGTCAGTAGACAGGAATTTGTCCAAGTCCTCCGATTTCGCTCTTCTATAGGTCTTTTTAAGGATAATGGTGGAATACCCTCTTCTCTTAAATTTGACAAATAGGGAGCAACATGCCTTTTTAAACCACATAGCATCAGAAGAATTTCTGCTGGAAGATATGACAGATATTCCAACAAGTATGTAATATCTTGAGAGAATACTGGCCCATTCTCCTTGTTGATCCACATTTTAAACATGTTATTACAGAACATCGCAGTGTCACCTACAGAAGAGGTCCCAACATACGAGATATGCTAAAAGAAAGTCACTCCTTACCCCATGTAACAGGGTCTGCCCAAAGTATGAACCCAAGATGTGCAGTTTCTTATCCCTGTGGTAACTGCACTTTTTGCTCTCATGTTATAAAAATCTGCTACATTTACCAGCCCTGGGGATAATAAGATATACACCATCAGACAGTACACTTACTGTAGAAGTAAAGGGGTTGTATATGTGGCAAAAAGCCCTTGTCTGAAGATTTACATGGAGAAAGGTAGGTAAAGGTAAAGTCCCCTGGTGCAAGCACCGAGTCATGACTGACTCCTCAGGTGATGTTACATCGTGACGTTTTCTTGGCAGGCTGTTTTGTGGGGTGGTTTGCCATTGCCTTCCCCAGTGATCTTTTTACCCCACAGCAAGCTGGGTGCTCATTTTACCGACCTCAGAAGGATGGAAGGCTGAGTCAACCTTGAGCTGGCTACCTGAACCATGCGAGGATTGAACCCACAACCTTCAGAGAGCTTAGGACTGCATTTCTGCTGCTTTAACACTCTGTGCCACACATGGAGGAAACTGTACAAGAATTAAGATGACACATGTCTAAACATCGTAGCTCAGTAAGGAAGAGAGCTGCCACTCCAGTAGTTATTCATATGAACAACATGCATGACGGTAATATCGAGTCCTTAAAATTTGGGGGACTCTGTCTTGTGAAACTTGGGCCATGAGGTTGAAACTTATATTCCAAATTGATGATAGAAGAGGCTAAAGCCCTATTTACACGCAAATATGATCACTCAATATTCGATCAAAAGAGAAGGAGAATGACAGTTTGAGCGATCATTTTGCATAAGCTGCCAATGGGCACTAATGCCCATTAGTAGTTTATTAGCTTCATTTGCATGTAAATGAGCCTCCCTGCACTGTATGCAGATGACAGCAGGTCGTCTGTTATCTGCATACAGCACCTTTGTTCTGCCCGGGACTGCAGCTAAATACAATGTTATCAGCGCTCCAGTAGAGAATCATAGCGTGCGGTCCCTGCTATCAGCTGCCCGGTTGAACCATGGATTTTAAATTCAACTAAAAATCATTGTTCGGACGAAAAGCAAACGATGGTAGCATTTACACGCAACGATTATTGCTCAAAAGACATCGTTTGAGCGAATTTTGAGTGTGTAAATGAGGCTTAAATGTATATTCAGACCACAGCAGGAGCCCTAGTGGACTAAATGAGGATTTTTCCTTTTCTGCTTTCATTTGATGGGTTTAGTAATCTAATTACTTGTTTCTAATTTTATACACTCTATTATATTATACTATGTTGATTCCTGTTGCACTTTTTATTCCTATTTCAGTACCACGGGTCGGCAAAAAGCACAGGGGGGGGTTGTTACATGTAGAGTCGGCAGCCAATTACAGGCTGCAGACTCCCACAGCACGCGGCCCTCCCACTGATAGGCTGCAGCTGCGAGTGGTCACAGCTGCAGTCTATCAGTCTCTGACGGCTAGCAATTACCAGGGGGAGGGGCTAGTGCGGCTCTACTCACCTCTGGAGCGCTGGATGCACAGCCTGTGCATGAAAGTGCAGGAGGACCTGTGGTTGCAGATCACATGACCAGGCTCTGGTCATGTGATCAAAGGACGGGACTTTCATTTACAGGCTGCCCAGAGACTGCTGCAGAGGTGAGTAGAGCAAGGAATGTAATTATATATGTATAGCTTGTATAAGTTATACCAGCTGTACATATATCTATATATATTAAAGGGGTTGTCCCGCGGCAGCAAGTGGGTCTATACACTTCTGTATGGCCATAATAATGCACTTTGTAATGTACATTGTGCATTAATTATGAGCCATACAGAAGTTATAAAAAGTTTTTCACTTACCTGCTCCGCTGCTGGCGTCCTCGTTTCCATGGAGCCCGCCTAATTTTCGCCGTCTAAAATGGTCGAATGGCCAAATTAGACGCGCTTGCGCAGTCCGGGTCGTCTTCTTTCTTCAATGGGGCTCCGTGTAGCTCCGCCCTGTCACGTGCCGATTCCAGCCAATCAGGAGGCTGGAATCGGCAATGGACCGCACAGAAGAGCTGCGGTCCACGGAGGAAGAGGATCCCGGCGGCCATCTTCAGCCGGTAAGTATAGAAGTCACCGGAGCTCGGGGATTAAGGTAAGCGCTGAGCGTTTTTTTTTTTTCAGTCCCTGCATCGGGGTTGTCTCGCGCCGAACGAGGGGGGGTTTGAAAAAAAAAAAACCCGTTTCGGCGCGGGACAACCCCTTTAAGACGAAAGCCCTCACTGACTCACTTACTGACTCACTGACTTTCTCACTGACTGACTGACGCCACTAATTCTTAAACTTTCCGATGCCGTAGAAACATGAAATTTGGCACAAGCATAGATTATGTCCAAAATAGGAAAAGTTAATGGGTCCCAACTCGATTATTCAATTCTAAGCGCAAAAGAATTAGCGTCCAAATTTTACGTACGTAATCTAATTCTCTCACTTCCTGATGTCATAGAAACATGAAATTTGGCACGGGCATTGATTATGTCATAAATAGGAAAAGTTAATGGGTCCCAACTCGATTATTCAATTCTAAGTGCAAAATAATTAGCGTCCAAATTTTACGTACAGAATCTAATTCTCTCACTTCCTGATGTCATTTTATATAAAGGAAACGTTGCATGGTTACCTCCACGTGGTGTTTCCTGGGTAACGCAAAGAACCATGCAAAATGGTGAACACATTTTTTTCCTCAGTATCTCTAAAGTAACCACGACTTCATAAGATTTTCCGTGTGAACACCAGATAAACACCAGTACCAAATTAACTCGGGCGAAGCCGGGTAAATCAGCTAGTATATTTATATAGAGGAGATACACAGGTTACACCAGCATGGGACATACCAGGGGGATATACATCCTGTATATAGTGATATGTACCATGCTGGTGTAACCTGTGTATCCTCTGTATATAATTATGTATGTACAGCTGGTAGAAGCTCTACAGCCTGTATATAGTGATATAGGCCATGCTGGTGTAACCTAAATTAATCACAAAAGCGGTGGAGTCTATATATAATGTATCAAACCAAGCCCCTCACAGATATAGACTAAAAGATAACTTTTAATTATATTCTTTAAAACAACATATATGGGCCAACAAACAGACTAAACATAACAGACAAGGGATATAGTACGTAATTCAGAAATTCCTCATCAAATAAATTATCAGAGGATGAGAGAAACGAGTCCACTGATACTGTCTATCCTAATATGATAATATTCAAAAGGACAGATGGACTTATAGATATCCGAGCTAGGTATGATATAATGTCAGTTTATCCTATGAAGCAGTGATTCAATGATGTGGCTGACAGATATGAGAGTTCACATTTGAATCAAACGATTTCCCAGAACAAGGGAAAAAAACTTAAAAACAGCTCAGAAAGCTCGACGCATTTCCCTACTCGATTAGGAGTAGTTCATCAGGAGCTGATAACAATAACTTATAACAATAAGATATATTTAATAACTTGACTAATAGCCCTTGTCATAGTAGGACAAACTGTGTTGGTACAAAGTATGGTTATTCTGACTCAATAACATGGCTGTAAGCATATTGGTTGAGGTAACTGCTCTTGTAGTTATGGACCAGTACTCACAGCAGATATATGTTGTCTCACTGTCAGGATTCTTATTTGACTCTAAAACTCCCTTCTAAATGAACCATTACAGATAATATCTGAATATCCCTATCTCATGAGTCTTCCACCTATATGACTCATGATATGATTTTCTATTTTGACATTTATCGGATGTCATTTGTGCTCTGTCTGCACCATTGTCATGTCTCATCTACATGACTCTATTCATTGACATCAATAAGCTGTACAGTATCTGCAAGTGTTTGCCCTTTTAGTTTGTCCCTCCTGGTTCTCTGTACCCCCTGTGTTGCATAACCCCTCCCTTTTCTCCTGTTAGGGAGTTTCCTGTCTATAGCCACGTGTTAGTCTCTACTCTGTGCCTTGGCTAATCATCATTCTTTTTACCTACTGCTGAATGTGCATTCTACAAGATTTCTACCTGAATAAACCCTGCAATCTTCTCACATGCCTCTGCAGTCGAGTTGGATGCGGTCTGACAACATATATCTGAAATTCACAAAAGCAGGAGAATCAACTGGACAACTACAAAAAGGGGGGTTTCACTGTCAGGATTCTTATTCGACTCTAAAACATAACCTTTAATAGATGTAAAAATAAAAGAGATAGGCTTAAAGGGCCAATCTTCAAAAGGACACACAAAAATAAAAATTCCCTTTCCAGAATCCCAAATAGATGTGTGGGCAAAAAATGAAAGGGAATAAGAAACCAATAGAAAAAACTAGGGTTTCTGGAGAGACCGAATCCAAGGATGAATAAAGTGCTGGTCATCCGGATAATGAAACGGTCTCTAATAACCGTGTTCCTGTAACCACAATGCGAACAGAGTTTCAGTTAGACTAAAGTGTTCTATTGAGGGGTGAACCTAAAATCATTGTCCGTTTTTAGTATAAGGCTCAAAAAAAGATTTGGCACGGGACAACAAGAAGGATTCGAGACTGAAAACCGTCTGCAGTGTAAATCGCTGAGTCTGAAATAAGTTCCTCTGAGGCAGAAATTTCGGAAGGGGAAGGGGGACAGCCTAACATCTCTAGGCCCCATTTTTTAGGAGGAGGCAGGGGACGCCAGAGGGGACGGACCAGGGGCAGAGGCAGACCATCAACATCGAGAAACATGGGGATCCTAGGCCAACCGATAGGCCAGTACTTTATGGGGGAACGCATGGATCCCAATGTCAACATGACTCACTAGCTAGGACCCCCACTTTGAGCAACTCTGTACCCGCCATCAATCCATCTACTACTACTATATCACCTCCAGCATCCTCACCAAGAGATAAAATAAGGGTAGTCAATCTATCCTCACATACCTAACGGGATCTCAAATCTCAGTGCTTGAAAGAGGCCTGTCCTTCGTCCCGGCTTCCTGCTTTGATAGGTTTGCCTGGACGAAGGACATAGCTCTCTTTCTTCACAAAATACGCTGGAAGAAGTTCTTCGCAGTAAAAAATAGGAACAAAGCTACAGAACTGGGACTTGAGGTAGGGGACCTACCCGGTCTTGATACCCTAGAAGCCCTTGAAAATGAGAGTTCTAGAAACGAAGGAGAGGGTCCTTTTACGAACTTAAACAAAGGAGTACCAAAAATCCACCTCAAGGTGTCTCTACGCATATTGATATTTTTGAGAAAATTATACTCAATGAGATTAGAGACGTCCCAGTTCCACAACATATTAAAAACAATTTGACGTCTAATGAACTGAGAGCTTTGGAATCACTTGAATGAAATGAAGAACTGGTGATCAAGCCCTCTGACAAAGGGGGTAACATTGTTGTCATGGATAGGACAGAATACATCAGCATGTGTCTGTCCATTCTTGATGACAAGGATACATATAGTAAGCTTAGTTCTGATCCCACCGATACATTTAGTAGCAACCTCACTACTATATTACAACAAGCAAGATCTATGAGATGTATTGACTCTACAGAGTTCGACTTTCTTCGTCCAGTTCACCCCAAAATATCAACCTTTTACGGTCTGCCCAAGATCCATAAAGGCCTTGTGCCCTTGAAGGGCAGACCGATAGTGTCAGGAGTAGACAATATGACACAGAACGCAGGGATTTATATAGATTGGATTCTGCGCCCCTTCGTTCTGGCTCTCCCCTCCTATGTTCGTGACACGACCGATGTGCTTAGACACATCGATGGTCTCTATGTGGAGCCTAATACATTACTCGCGAGTCTGGATGTGAAAGGACTTTATAGCTCCATCCCCCATGAGATAGGACTGGAGGCAGTAGGGTACTTTCTCAAACAACGAGAGACAAGTTTCCAGAACCACAATCAATTTCTTCTGGACTTACTTTCTTTTGTCCTGACAAAAAATTATTTTGTGTTCGACGGCTATCTCTACCACCAGCTTAGGGGCACCGCGATGGGGAGCCCCTGCGCCACATCTTATGCCAACTTGTTCCTGGGCTGGTGGGAGACTAAGATGGTATTCGCCGACACGAACGCCCAATGGACTGACAATATTCCATTGTGGCTTCGGTATATAGATGATATACTTATAGTATAGTCAGGTACCAAAGAAGCCTTTCATAAGTTTGTTGACATCTTGAATGACAACTTTATTAACTTAAAACTCACTACGGAAACCCAGGAGGATTTCATCACATTCTTGGACATTCGTATTACTAAAACTCCTGAAGGCAAACTAATATCTTCCCTCTTCCGAAAACCCACTGCCTCCAATAGTCTCCTATCGTGGGAGAGTGCACATCCATACTCCCTGCGTAACGGCATCCCGAAGAGCCAGTTCCTGTGCCTGCGGCGCAATTGTTCTGAACTGGACGATTTCAGACAGAAAAGCCTGGACCTTAAGGATAGATTCATGTGTAGAGGCTATCCTAAAGAGTCAACCGAAAAAGCATATCAGTATTCATTAGAACAAAACAGGTCTACCCTACTCACCCCCAAAGAAAGAGAACCCGACAACCATTTGCGTATAATCACCACTTATGATAATGGTGTCCCATATATGAGAAATTTATTGACGAAGCATTGGGGAATACTACGCGAAGATGCTGACCTAAACTCTATTTTACCATCTAAACCTCTGTTAACATATAGAAGAGGGAGAAACATCAGAGATAGAGTGGTGAAAAGTCACCTGAAGGCCTTACAACCGTCCACTTGGCTTAATCAATATAAGCCCAAAGGAACTTTTCCATGTTCAGATTGCCAGGCTTGCAAAAATATACTCAAGGGAGATATGGCAACGAGCGCATCCACTGGTATCTCCTACAAGATCAGAGAATTTTTCAATTGCCGCTCTTCACACATAGTCTACATGGCCACCTGTCCTTATAGTAAAAATTATGTGGGAAAGACCAGACAAGAGTTTAGACGCCGCATCCACGCACATTTGGGCAATATAAGACGGGGTGAGAAAACACCGATAGCAAACCATATGCGTGATAATCGAGTCTATTAAGAGCTTTGGACGAAAGGGGGAAATCTGGACAGAAGACTGTTGCAAAAAGAAGCACAGTGGACTTACCGTATGGACTGTGTACAACCCAAAGGTCTAAACGAGATTATTTCACAAGTTTTATATGATTCACATATGCTTTACGGTGGTTACCCCTTCACTGTCTACTGATATGCTTTCCTTTCCATCTTATACCAACTGCTTTTTGCATTGCTACTGTACTTCCCTGCTATTACCCAAGTCTGGGTCCACCCTCTCTGTATAAGTGTCTCCCCCTATTTCCCCCCATTTCTTGCTAATGCTCCTCTACATAGTAACCCGACTCCACATAATCGCGTCCTACCTGCATTAGAACATCATTGATGATACTTTGTATCCTTACGGGATACCCCCTCAATAGGATCGCCGTATTTATATTTACACGTTCAGGCTCAGCGCAATCTGTTTGAATCCTTTTAATATTAACTTTAATAATGGTTTCATTAACACAGTATGAGCCACTCATTTATAATACAACTGGCCCCTGATGTCATGGTATTGGCTGAACACTTTTACCATTATCCGCCTATTAAGGCATCACTATAGGCCATTCATTGTCATATGGCGATCTCATCACGCATTAACTACATAGACCTCAGTCTCCACCTACATTCCTCCTTTGATTTGAGCCGTCTGCCTGGGTCACACGGGGATCGAACTTGCAACCGTCAGGTCGTAGGCAGGAGCTTACACTCTGCGCCACACGAGGCTGATGGTTAGGGTACTAATGATTATATGATTATCTCTGTGAGCATTTTAAAACAGATACCACCCATTGGAAGGGGAGTTTCACTATCCCTAGTTCCGATTGGCCATCTTACATTGACCCCCTGGGGGGGGTGGAGTTTGAGATACTACTTAAACCAGACTGGGACACCATGCTTTCATTAGCCGCCAGCCCACCTTAAGGGCTGGTGCTGCTATTTTTTGTTTTCTGTTCCTGCTGGTGGGATTAGGGTGGGGGATTGCTCTAGAAGCTAACATTACTAAGAGGCTTTTAGGAGATAGCATTGTCTATCACCCACTTATTTACCTATTGACTAGTCCACCTTTTCTAACTTAGGGATCAGTGTTTATTTTACTAGATCCTCTCTAGGAATAGCTCTGAGGTTTATTTTACACCTCTCTTTGGTTCCTGACGAAGCTAAATGAATGTTAGCGGAAACGCGTCGAATCTCCCTGAATTTCCATTATCGCTGTAGCTATACCTTTTGTTTGGATTCGTTAGCTGTTCTAACTTTGAAACCCTGCCATAGCGAATCACGGTGCAGTCGGTTTTCAGTCTCGAATCCTTCTTGTTGTCCTGTGCCAAATCTTTTTTTGAGCCTTATACTAAAAACGGACAATGATTTTCGGTTTACCCCTCAATAGAACACTTTAGTCTAATCGAAACCCTGTTCGCATTGTGGTTACAGGAACACGGTTATTAGAGACCGTTTCATTATCCGGATGACCAGCACTTTATTCATCCTTGGATTCGGTCTCTCTACAAACCCTAGTTTTTTCTATTGGTTTCTTATTCCCTTTCATTTTTTGCCCACACATCTATTTGGGATTCTGGAAAGGGAATTTTTATTTTTGTGTGTCCCTTTGAAGATTGGCCCTTTAAGCCTATCTCTTTTATTTTTACATCTATTAAAGGTTATGTTTTAGAGTCGAATAAGAATCCTGACAGTGAAACCCCCCTTTTTGTAGTTGTCCAGTTGATTCTCCTGCTTCTGTGAATTTCAGATATATGTTGTCAGACCGCATCCAACTCGACTGCAGAGGCATGTGAGAAGATTGCAGGGTTTATTCAGGTAGAAATCTTGTAGAATGCACATTCAGCAGTAGGTAAAAAGAATGATGATTAGCCAAGGCACAGAGTAGAGACTAACCCGTGGCTATAGACAGGAAACTCCCTAACAGGAGAAAAGGGAGGGGTTATGCAACACAGGGGGGTACAGAGAACCAGGAGGGACAAACTAAAAGGGCAAACACTTGCAGATACAGTACAGCTTATTGATGTCAATGAATAGAGTCATGTAGATGAGACATGACAATGGTGCAGACAGAGCACAAATGACATCCGATAAATGTCAAAATAGAAAATCATATCCTGAGTCATATAGGTGGAAGACTCATGAGATAGGGATATTCAGATATTATCTGTAATGGTTCATTTAGAAGGGAGTTGGCACTTGATGTATAGTGAGGTGATTAACTACACCTGAAACTATAGAAATAGACCACAGTAGTCATATCTCATATAGTAGGTGTTAGATCACTGTGGGCTAAGTATAGCCAGTTGCACACCTAAATTGGAATTAGTGTCCATTAGAGATGAGCGAGCGTACTCGGATAAGCACTACTCGCTCGAGTAATTGTCTTTATCCGAGTATCGCTGTGCTCGGGTCTAAAGATTCGGGTGCCGGCACGGAGCGGGGAGCTGCAGGGGAGAGCGGGGAGGAACGGAGGTAAGATCTTTCTCTCCTTCTCTCCCGCCCGCTCTCCACTGCTCCCCGCTGCGACTCACCTGTCAGCCGCAGCGGCACCCGAATCTTTAGACCCGAGCACAGCGATACTCGGATAAAGCCAATTACTCGAGCGAGTAGTGCTTATCCGAGTACGCTCGCTCATCTCTAGTGTCCATATATTAGTAATGGACACCAATGTCAGTGGCTTTACGATTTGTCTGCAAATAGCCACCGAAAAGAAATCTAGCCTAGCTTCTAAATTGCTAATAAGCATAAAGAAATCCCTAATTAGTACTGCCAGAGCACCAAAATGAAAATAGAGATAGAGAGATAGGTCCTGTGGCTCTGATGGTGAACCCCAGGTTTCTGATTGCTGTCCTAACGACTGTCAGAGAAATACTTAAACTAAGACCTCCCAGGGGAGGGGACATTAGCCTCAACCAATAGGATTCAAGCCGCGGATGAATGGAGGGAGGTGCTGAATCTCTGCTCCCAATTAGCCACACCTTTAACCAGCCAGTATTAGAGATGAATCTATTAGACAAGACTGGATATCTTACCAATACTGTACACAGCCATATTAGTTTACTCGATCACTCACAGCCAGCCCTGATTGTCTGCAAACGGTCGTAGTAAACTGTTCGGGCCGTAATAGTATTGCAGCCAGAGTGCGCATGCGTACGTGACGTAATGACTTCAGGACGTCAATCATGTGATGTACGTGCGTGCTACGTTACGTAATGACGTAACGACGTCACAAGCGAAATCATCCATTCATATTATTTGAAGAGGAGGACTAAAAGACCCTACCGATCATGTGACAATTCACATGACCTGTATATAAAGAGCAGCACATCCACAGGTGGTATTGAGTTGTTCTTTATGTATTAAGCAAATATTCAGTAAAAATATCAGAGAAATAAAGATTTACTTGTTATGAAATAGATGGTGAAACATATTCAAATATCCTATCAATCATGTGAAAGGTCACATGACCTACAAATGAAAGCCACGCATCCACAGATGGTATTGAGTGCTCTTTATATATTTAATAAATATGCAGTAGGATTATCAAGGGAGTAAGGATTTGCTTGTGATGAAATAAGTAATAAATCATAAATAAAGAATGTTAAGAGAAGAATCCAGTAAGTGTTGTTTAATAGTTCAAACCTTAGAAGCATACTCTGGTAGAGTGAAAAATAAAGAACAATAGGTAGTTAAGCAACAAGTGGTTGATTAATAAGCAAGATGAAGAAATATAGTACAAATTTATTTTGTCAATACTAAAAAATGTCCATACTCCATCCAAGGGAGGGAAGTACATCGTGCATTAATTATGAGCCATACAGAAGTTATTCACTTACCTGTTCCGTTGCTAGCGTCCTCGTCTCCATGGTGCCGTCTAATTTTCAGCGTCTAATCGCCGGATTAGACGCGCTTGCGCGGTCCGGTCTTCTTCTTTTCTGAATGGGGCCGCTCGTGCCGGAGAGCGGCTCCTCGTAGCTCCGCCCCGTCACGTGCCGATTCCAGCCAATCAGGAGGCTGGAATCGGCAATGGACCGCACAGAAGACCTGCGGTCCACCGAGGGTGAGGATCCCGGCGGCCATCTTCACAAGGTAAGTAAGAAGTCACCGGAGCACGGGGATTCTGGTAAGTACTATCGGGTTTTTATTTTTAACCCCTGCATCGGGTTCGTCTCGCGCCGAACAGGGGGGCTATTGAAAAAAAAAACAACCCGTTTCGGCGCGGGACAACCCCTTTAAGTGATATGCAATTGTTAGATAATACTCATAATAAAGTAGGTTGGCGGATATGTCGGAGCAAGCCCACCGGAGAGGGAGAGATAAAATGAACCGAGAAAAAAGGGGGTGCCAGAGAGAATTCACAGGAAGCAGTTAAAGCACAGATTTTCCTTCAAACCAGCTGGGCTGAGTGTGTTAAGGCGATAAATCCAAGCCGCTTTGTTTTGAAGCAGTCGCTTATCAATGTTGCCTCTGCGGCCATATGTTCTCATCAATTCAATACCCTGGAATTTCAGGGACTGTGCATCACCATTGTGTACTGACCAGATATGATCGGCCTATGGTGTAGATTCATGACGTTGTAAATTGCCGACATGGGCCAAAATTCTGCAACGAAATTGCTGAATTGCTTTCCCAATATAATTTTTGGAGCATGGACATGTTGCCATGTAGATGACATTTTGGGTCTTACAATTGATAAAGTCTCGGCAAGAGTATGTTTTATTAGTAGACGCACTTTTAAAAGAATTGCCCCTTAGAATAAACGGGCATGCCAGACAGCTATGACAAGGATGAGTACCGCAAGGTCTATTAGACCCAAGCCACGTCTTTCTTGTGTCATCCGGATGTAGATGACTTTTGACAAGATGGTCTTTTAGATTGTGACCTCGACGGAATGTGATGAGTGGTATAGGTGACAGAGAATCACTAAGATCAGTGTCGCTCTTCAGAATATCCCAGTAATGGTTAAGGATATTACGCACTTCCTTTGAGCCTGTGTCAAAAGTCACTACCACCCGGGTATGTTGGTCAGCAGAATGCTCACGTGGTGTTAGAAGGTTTGTTCGTTTTTGTTGAGCAGCATGCATGAATGCTTGATGGATAACTTCTTCTGGATACTCTCTGTTCTGGAAACGTTTGATGAGTTTTTTGCTTTCTGTCATAAAAGAAGAGTCATCTGAGCAGTTAAGTCTCAGGCGTAAAAATTTCCCTTTAGGAATTCCCCTTTTTAATGGAAGAGGGTGATGACTTTTCCATCCCAACAGGCTGTTTGTGGTTGTTGTTTTTCGATATAGCGTTGACGAAATTACACCATCCTCGTTTTTCTGGATAAGGAGATCCAGGAAGGGTAAGATAGTAGGATTGATCTCCGAAGCGATTTGTAGATTCAAATCATTTTGGTTCAATGAGACCACAAAGATCTTGAAAGATACAGGTGTACCCTTCCAGAATAAGAGGACGTCATCAATATAACGCAGCCAATTTGTCGTGTCTCTGACAAATGAACGTAAGAATAAAACAAATGGGCGCAGAATTTTATCAATGGAGACGCTTAGATTTTGGGTGAAATTGTCAACACCTGACACTATTGGTCTAGCCTTAATCGGGTTAGTGCCTTTATGCACTTTAGGAAGTGTGTAAAATGTTGCCACCATTGGATTGGTAGGCAATATATATTGATAT
This sequence comes from Eleutherodactylus coqui, assembly GCF_035609145.1. Lineage (NCBI taxonomy): Eukaryota > Metazoa > Chordata > Amphibia > Anura > Eleutherodactylidae > Eleutherodactylus > Eleutherodactylus coqui. Next base: position 118,662,270 of record NC_089849.1, read on the forward strand.
TCCTTGCTGGTGTAACCTGGCCCATTTTATATCAGCATGCTCTATATTACTATATACAGACTGTATAACTTATATCAGCTGTACATGTATAAATATATACAGAAGATATCCAATTTTGGGTGGTTTCACATCTGCACTGGGGAATTCCGCTTTCCTGTTCCATTTGGGGAGCAGGAAAGGGGAATCCCTGCGGACAAAGGATCCGTCTGTGGACAGAACCGAATAGCGCCGGAAGGACTCCATTGACTATAATGGGGTCCATCCGATTTCGGCCCAGCTTTTGGACGGAAGAAAAATGTGTCACACAGCACTTTTTTCCCGTATTTGGAAAGGAGTCATGATGAGAAGGCTTACACCAAGGGGCTAGATCATGTTTAAATTAGCACGGTTTAGGTATAGGTACGGGTACAGATAGGGTAGGGGGGGGGCAGCTGAACTTTTGCACCCGGGCCCCTTAGCCTTTAGGTACGCCCCAGCCTTTGCTAATACTGACTTGATTGTATTTGATTGGCTGGTAGAGACTTTATCTATCTCTTTATATGGAGAAGTCTCTGTTGCAAATGGAAACTCCGAAGCTGATGTGAACGAACCATAACTCACTCCTGCCTGTGATCTGTGGACTACTTCTTTGTATCCATAAATGATGAGGACACTAGGCTACATGTTATTGTGATACGCTTTTACCAAGAACTGGATCTTTTCAGTGTAATTATTAGTTTGAAGGTGCTTAACCCCTTAACTCCTGAGCCATTTTTAATTTTTTAGGTTTTCATAGAATCCTGGTAGAGTTTGAAGGGACCTCCAGGGTCATCTGGTCCAACCCCCTGCTCAGTGCAGGATTCACTAAATCATCGCAGACAGATATTTGTCCAACCTATGTTTGAACACTTCCACTGAAGGAGAACTCCCCACCTCCTGTGGTAACCTGTTCCACTCATTGATCCTCCTCACTGCCAGAATGTTTTTATAATATTTTATTTATGTCTCCTCCCTTTCAGTTTGATTCCATTGCTTCTAGTCTTTCCTTGTACAAATGAGCATAGGGCTGATCCCTCTGCACTGTGACAGCCCTTCAGATATTTGTAGACCGCTATTAAAGGGGTTGTCCCGCGAAAGCAAGTGGGTCTATACACTTCTGTATGGCCATATTAATGCACTTTGTAATGTACATTGTGCATTAATTATGAGCCATACAGAAGTTATCAGAAGTTTTTCACTTACCTGCTCCGTTGCTAGCGTCCTCGTTTCCATGGAGCCGTCTAATTTTCAGCGTCTAATCGCCGGATTAGACGCGCTTGCGCAGTCCGGTCTTCTTGTTTTCTGAATGGGGCCGCTCGTGCTTGAGACCGGCTCCTGGTAGCTCCGCCCCGTGCCGATTCCAGCCAATCAGGAGGCTGGAATCGGCAATGGACCGCACAGAAGCCCTGCGGTCCACCGAGGGAGAAGATCCCGGCGGCCATCTTCAGCAGGTAAGTAAGAAGTCACCGGAGCGCGGAAATTCAGGTAAGCGCTGTGCGGTGTTCTTTTTTAACCCCTGCATCGGGGTTGTCTCGCGCCGAACGGGGGGGGGGGGTTGAAAAAAAAAAAAACCCGTTTCGGCGCGGGACAACCCCTTTAAGTCTCCTCTCAGCCTTCCTTTCTGCAAGCTAAACATGAACTTGCTCCAGTTTGTCTGTCTTTTTTAAAGTGGGGTGCCCAAAACTGGACACAGTATTCCAGATGAGGTCTGACTAAGGAAGAGTAGAGGGAGATAATTACCTCACGTCATCTAGACTCTATGCTTCTCTTATTACAGAATTGTGTTTGCCTTCTTGGCTGCTGCATTACATTGTTTACTCATGTTCAGTCTATGATCTACTAGTATACCCTCGTCTTTTTTACATGTGCTGCTTAGCCCAATTCCTCCCATTCTGTATGTGCTTTCTTCATTTTTCTTGCCCAGATGGAGGACTTTGCATTTCTCCTTGTTAAATACCATTCTGTTAGTCGCTGCCCACTGTTCAAGCTTTTCTAGATCTTCCTTAGTATTAGCTATCCCTCCTAGCTTTGTGTCGTTGGCAAATTTGATCAGTTTCGCATCAATCCCCTCCTCCAGATCATTTACAAAAATGTTGAACAACACTGGGCCTAGGACAGAGCCTTGTGGTACCCCACTTGATACATTTTTCTGTTTTATTTTCCCTGCATTTCATTACCTATACAAAGATGAGACCAGCAAGAACAGGTTTGGTGTACTGCGCTGAGGACCAGGAGGCAAGAATGTAGCAACTTAAATTAGTAACGCATTTTCGTGTTGAACTGGCACCTGGTTCCAGCAAGGTGAAGGTGTCTGTTCAACATGGAAACACGTTGCATTAGATGAGGCTATACCATTTTTGCCTGGTGGAGGAATTTTGATTATCTTCTATAGTCACCACAATAAGCTACAGCCTATAAGTATACAGTCAGGAGGATGATCTGTGATCTCCTCTATTATAACTGTGTGACAGGAGGTATGTGATCATCATCAGTAATTGTGATTGTCTGTGTCCCCCTCTAGGCAGTTTCTGCTTTACGGATCATTTAATAGGATCACACAAACTGAGAAATTGACTAGACACTGAATCCATAACCCCCAAGCTGACCGGAGCTTGTCAGAACTCAGATCACATGATCATCTGAGGAGAAAGAGGCTGGAAGTTTCAGATAGAAAGGTATAACTAATCGAGGTAACACTAGCTCACTTATACTAGAGGGATAGCTACACAATGCATGATATTTTTAAAAAATCAGCCGAATGACCCTTTTAAGTTTGCTGCTACTCAATATCCATAAAATGACCAGATTTTCTCAGGGTCAAAGTGGGGCAAAGTGGTGTGATCAGGGGCGGGGCTTATTATGACATATGATTTTATCTCTTTCGTAATAAAAACTACGGGGCCATTTCCAAAAACACAGGAAGCAAATTCTGCAGCTTTTCTGCATCTGTAGAAAACAGTTAAAATCTGTACCATTGGTGTTGCAAATCCGCAGCTGACATGGCACTCCCCCTCACCTCCTCTGAATGCTTCCCATTGTCAGCGCTCCCCGGCGTCCGGTTCCCACTTGCCTGTAGGGACCTCACCTGACCAGTGGCACCGCACCTGACCAGGCCACTCTGAACTGGAGAGCGCTGACTGCAGGAAGCCTTTAGTAAAAGTGAGGGGAGCGCCGCATAGTATAAAATCAGCTGCGGGTAAGCAGTTCATTTCCAGTCAAAATCCGCACCAATGTTTTTCGGATTCAGAAATGCTGCAGAATTTGCTGCAGAATTTGCCACAGAAATTTCTGCTGTGGACATTCCGCAACAGTTCCGCCACGTGTAAACATATCCTAAATTGGCTTGAGATATGCTGCCACGTGCAGAGTGACGTCACTAGTAGTAATGTCCCCTATATTGGCCCCAGTAGTAATAGTCCCCCCCAACAGTGGCCCCAGTAGTAAGTGTCCCCTACATTGGCCCAAGTAGTAATGGTGTCCCCAACAGTAGCCCCAGTAGTAATAGTGGCCCCCACAGTAGCTCCAGTACTAATAGATCCCCCCTGAAAACCCATATACTTATCTCCTCTTGGTCTTCAGAGCGCCGCTACTGCAGGTGGAAGTGTGTGTGCCCACTGTAGTGCCTCCTCCCTGGAGAACCAAGGAGGAGAGGTCAGGGGAGGAGGGGAAGAAGATCCCGCATGCACACACTGCCATCAGCTGTGTGATTATCAGCCAGGGATTACCTTTATGGTTGACCCCTGGAGAACGTGGGACACAGGATCCTAAAGCAGGGCTGTCTGGTTACCTTAATATTCATGTCCTTCTGAGACAACTTCTTAATATACAGAACCCCTTTTATGACATTCATATGTCTAAATAGGATACATGGACAGTGCTTGTGTTCATGAGACAATCCTTTCCAAGGCCAATGCAGAGAGGGGCTCCAGAGAGTGTCTCTCGCTCTAGAGGACCCAGGATGTCTATGTATTATTTGGACTGTCCATGGATTTCAATGGGCACTTTGTTATGCTTCTTTTCACCAGAAGTGGTGCTGCAGTAGAAATGAACACATACAGCCAGGCCAACTACAGATTACAACTGATGACTGGGGGTCATTATATGAACTAACAAAAAAGTTGTCAATAAAAACCGAATGTTTAAAAAAAATGTCAGAAATGAACACATTTAAGTAGATTTCAGACTACCTTGTTCTTTCATCAGTCAGTGCAACTACACAAGAGTAATGTTCAGATGTTGTAGCTGTTGATTGAGATAAGGAATAACTGATAATTATATGGAAGCATCATGGATGCAACATTCCTGTTGTATGTCATAAAAGTGAATGTTTCCTTTGTCATCTGAGGCTATGGCTACACTTATGTCATTGTGGGAATCTGTGCTGCGCCTGGAAGACATTGCACACTAGTAAGATGTGTGGGGAAGGAAATCCCAAGACCTGGAGCTACAGTAGAACCATTGATACAACAAACAAGGGACTTTGTATATGACGAAGTACAACTGTATTATTATGACTTTTCTGTATCTTCAGGCAGTTCTGCTGCAACATTCCCTCCTACATCTGTATGTGGAGTCCTACTAAACATTCATGGAATTCACCAAATAAAATATAATCAAGGCTCCTAAAATACAGTACTCTGTGCTACTGGAAACCTTGCTCTTTCAAATGCGTGTGTGGTCCCAATTGCTGCCTTCATATGGCACTAACCTTGCTATATATAATTATATATTGTCTGTGGTTATAATGACATACTATGTTAGGCTGAAAAAAGACACATGTCTATCAAATTCAGTCGATTACCCCCCAATATTTATCCAGAGGAAGGCAGCAAAAAACAATGAGAAGCCAATTTTCCTCATTTAAAGAAACCTTCTTTAATCTAGACGTAGAGGGCACTCCCTTGTTACAGTCATAGTCCTGGGTATAAATAGATGATGGGAGAGATGTCAGAAAAGTTAAAGCTAATAATGAGGCCAAAAGCAATAAAAAAGATTTTGGGGGGGTATGTCAAAAGAAAAAGAAAAGTCAAAGATGCTATTAAATGCTTACAAGAGGAAAACAGTGAATTGGTTAAGAATGATCTTGAGAAGACCAGACTTTTAAATTCCTATTTTGTTTCTGTTTTCTTTCAGAAAATAGATGTAACATCAACTGATCTTCCCTGTGATTTTGGAGGAATAAAGGAATGCAGGCTATCTATAAACAGAGAGATAGTGAGCGCATCTAACTTAAATGAATTCAAGCGTCAAGGTCCAGATGAATTACATCCTAGGATGTAGCGGAAGTAATTGAGGAACCACTTGCCATAATCTTTCAAAATTCCTGGAGTACAGGAGAAGTCCCAGAAGATTGGAAAAGGGCAAATGTTGTCCCTATCTTCAAAAAAGGGAAGAAGGTGGATCCGGGAAACTACAGGTCTGTGACCCGTACTTCTATACCGGGAAAGATCTTTGAACAAATTAATAAACAGCATGTATGCAAGTACTTGGATGAAAATGGAGTAACTAACCAGAGCCAGCATGGGTTTGTAACAAACAAGTTATGCCAAATGAATCTAATTTCCTTCTATGACAGAATCACCAACTGGGATAATCAGCAAAATGCGATGGCTAAGGTATATTTAGACTTTAGTAAAGCATTTGACAAAGTATCTCATACCATACTTATTGAAAAACATGACCAAATATGGGATTGACAAGGAAACTGTTAGGTGGATTCACAACTGGCTGAGTGATCGTACTCAAAGTGTAGTCATAAATGGCTGCACATCCAAGTGGAAGAATGTATCAAGTGGGGGACCACAAGACTCTGTCCTAGCCAGTGTTGTTCAACTTTTTTAAAAATGATCTGTAAGAGGGAATTGATGGGAAACTGATCAAATTTTCTGACGACACAAAGCTACGAGGGATAGCTAACACTAGGAAAGAGAGGGAGAGTATTCAAAAAGATCTAGAAAAGCTTGAACAGTGGGCAGCGACTAATATTATGGTATTTAACAAGGAGAAATCCAAAGTCCTACATCTGGGCTAGAAAAATGAAAAAAGCACATATAGAATGGGAGGAATTGGGCTTAGCAGCAGCACATGTAAAAAAGACTTGGGTATACTAATCGATCATAGACGGAACATGAGTCAGCAATGTGATGCAGTAGCCGAAAAGGCAAACACAATTCTGGGATGTATTAAGAGAAGCAAAGAGTCTAGATCACGTGAGGTAATTATCCCCCTCTACTCTTCCTTAGTCAGACCTCATCTGGAATACTGTGTCCAGTTCTGGGCCCCCCACTTTAAAAGAGACATAGACAAACTGGAGCCAATTCAGAGAAGAGTTACCAAGATAGTGAGCGGTCTGTAGGAACGGTTAAAGGATCTGAGAATGTTTAGCTTACAAAAAAGAAGGCTGAGAGGAGACTTAATAGGTGTCTACAAATATCTGAAGGGCTGTCACAGTCCAGAGGGTTCAGCCCTATTCTCATTTGCACAAGGAAAGACTAGAAGCAATGGGATGAAACTGAAAGGGAGGAAACACAAATTAGATATTAGAAAAAAAATTTCTGACAGTGAGCGTGATCAATGAGTGGAACAGGTTACCATGGGAGGTGGTGAGTTCTCCTTCAATTGAAGTGTTCAAACAAAGGCTGGACAAATACCTGTCTAGGATGAATTAGTGAATCCTGCACTTGCAGCTCCAGTCTCTGGTCTGGTCTATTAGATAGGCTCATCTCGGAGACCTGTCAGTGTTCCTCCCTCCTCCCCTGTGGTGGAATATAGCTATTGATATTCTGCCTCAGCCATGGACAGGGGGCCTTAAGGTAAAACTCCTATTTTTTTGTTTTTGAAAACAGTATGTTAATTTGGCAAATAAACCTCATTTGCAATGAGGGTTGAATAATTTTGATAGCAACTGTATATAACAAGCACTCCTGTCTATATATAACAAGGTACTAAAGTTAAGTGGATAATCTGAGGTGATAGACAGATTATAGTAGGATGAAAATACAAAAAAACACTAAATGAAGAGGTCAAGACAGGACAATATAGTAACCCGTTGCATATTCATGTCATAAATCACGAGATTATTATTAGTCAATCATTATTGACTTGGCTGATTCTCCACATATATTCCCTCCTGTATGTCGTATACTGGTATTTTTAACCTGATGAAGGATTTAAATCATGAATAAAGTGGAAAGGAGATTGTTCCAATATGACAAGGTTTTATTCTCAAAGATGGAAAGAATCCTTGCCTTGGAAACTTCCTTACTGTCCCTCCTCAGATCACGACGCAGTACTTTCTGTCACAGGGAACTATCGCATCACTAACATATAACTGAATAGATTACTGCAAAACTAGAACTCGCTTCTCAAGAAATACTGTGTGCTGCCAGTAGAACAAGTTCCTTCCAAAAGTTCCATGAGTCTGTGAGCTCCAGCTTTCATTTGTCTTCTCATATTATGACATTACCTCTGTCACTCCCTAACAAAATGTATTAAATGGAAAGGAAACAAGATGATGACATTAGTTTCTCGAAATGTTTTGTTCTGCTGAGGGCCTTCTTCTCCACTACATACAGGGTTTTTTACATGTCACGATCACTTATCACTACATTCTTTTGCCAATAATTGGGCCGTATAAAAAGAACAATCAGCCTATAAACTCATGAATGTTTGTTCGTTAGCTGGTCACTGATCACCCTTTGATCAGCTGTAAAGGTACCTGTGTAAAAGAGGGGATGTGCAGCCGGACTATAGGGACAAACGATTACAGTTAGTTGCAATTCTTTGTCCCCATAAGCTATTTTTGCCATCCTATGCAAGAAACTGTAGGTGAGATTGACCTCAATATGATTTATTAGTTGCACACAGACAGGGATTAGACCAATAACACAACAGGCCTGTTGTATAGGGGAATGCTAAAGCAGTTATTCAGCAAAGGCACATTGCTCACAGGATCCAAACTGAGAAAAAAGTAATACACAAATGTGGAATAGAGACACTGTGACGCTGTGGTCAACTATACACTGTGTTCAGTTATAACTAGAGATGAGCGAGCACCAAAATGTTTGGGTGCTCATTACTCGAGCTGAGCTTTTTGTAATGCTCGAGAGCTCGTTTCAAGTAACGAACCCTATTAAAGTCAATGGGAGACTCGAGCATTTTTCAATGAAGCCGCGGCTGCTACTATTGGGGGAATAAAAGAATGCAGGCCATCTGTAAGAAGAGAAATAGTGAGGGAACACTTAGCTAAGTTAAATGAATTCAAGTCTTAAGGTCCAGATAAATTACATCATAGGATACTAAAGGAAGCAGCGGAGATTATTGCTGAACCACTCGCCATAATCTTTGAAAATTCCTAGAGAACAGGAGAAGTCCCAGAAGATTGGAAAAGGGCAAATGTTGTCCCTATCTTCAAAGAAGAGAAGAAGGTGCATCCAGGAAACTACAGGCCTGTGAGCCTGACTTCTATACCGGGAAAGATCTTTGAACAAATTATTAAATAGCATGTATGCAAGTACTTGGAAGAAAATGGACTAATTAACCAGAACCAGCATGGGTTTGTAACAAACAAGTCATGCCAGACTAATCTAATTTCCTTCTATGATAATATCACTGACTAGGTTGATCAGGAAAATGTGGTAGATATAGTATATCTTGACTTTAATAAAGCATATGACAAAGTATCTCATACTATAATTATTGAAAAAATGACCAAATATGGGATTGACAAGGCAACTGTTAGCTGGATTCAGAACTGGCTGAGTGATCTGACTGAAAGAGTGGTCATAAATGGCTGCACATCCAAGTGGAAGAATGTATCAATGGCGTACCACAAGGCTCTGTCCTAGGCCCAGTGTTGTTCAACATTTTTATAAATGATCTGTAAGAGGGAATTGATGGGAAACTGATCAAATTTGCTGATGACACAAAGCTAGGAGGATTAGCTAACACTAGGAAGAGAGAGTATTCAAAAAGATCTAGAAAAGCTTGCACTGTGGGCAGATGCTAACAGAATGGTATTTAACAGGGAGAAATGCAAAGTCCTACATCTGGGCAAGAAAAATGAAAAAAACACATACATAATCGGATGAATTGAGCTAAGCAGCAGCACATGTGAAAAAGATTTGGGTATACTAATAGATCATAAACTGAACATGAGTCAACAATGTGATGCAGCAGCCAAAAAGGCAAACACAATTCTCAGATGTATTAAGAGAAGCATAGAGTCTAGATCTCGTGAGGTAATTATCCCCCTCTACTCTTCCTTAGTCAGACCTCATCTGGAATACTGTGTCCAGTTCTGGGCACGCCACTTTAAAAGAGACATAGACAAACGAGCCAATTCAGAGAAGAGTTACCAAGATGGTGAGCGGTCTGCAAATCATGTCCTATGAGGAACAGTTAAAGGATCTGAGAATGTTTAGCTTACAAAAAAGAAGGCTGAGAGGAGACTTAATAGGCGCCTACAAATATCTGAAGGCCTGTCACAGTGCAGAGGGATCAACCCTATTCTCATTTGCACAAGGAAAGACTAGAAGCATTGGGATGAAACTGAAAAAGAGGAGACATAAACAAAATATTATAAAAAACATTCTGGCAGTGAGGGTGATCAATAAGTGGAACAGGTTACCACAGGGGGTGGGGAGTTCTCCTTCAGTGGAAGTGTTCAAACAAGGCTGGACAAATACCTGTCTGGGATGATTTAGTAAATCTTGCACTGAGCAGGGGGTTGGACCAGATGACCCTGGAGGTCCCTTCCAACTCTACCATTCTATGATTCTATGATTTGTGACAGATGCAGCAGAGGAATTCAATTTTCTACCGCAGCTGTCACACATGACAGCTGTGGTAGAGGATCCTGCTGCCGTCTCCCTGTCATTGGATTTCAGGGAAGGGCTTTACATATAAGCCCTTCCCTGAAAAACCAGTAAAAGTAGTGTAAAAAAAAATACATATGCACCTCCCTTCAGCTGCCAGGGCTCAGCCGCGTCTTCTCTGCGCTGTCCCTGGCTCTGTAGTCCTGCGCCTGCTGAAAGAGCTGATTGTAATTGGTTGAGGTGCTCAGCCAATCACAGGCAGCGCTCGCCTTTCATTCGTTCAGCAGCCATGGCTCCATTGAAAACAATTTAGTGTGTGTCCCGTCCATCTACACTATATAACAAGACTGTACTCATTTTACACTGTTTATTTTTTACTAAAGTGTATGCAAAATACTATTTTGCATACACTTTAGCAAAAAATAAACATGGGGGGGAAAGGGTGAAATTTTCTCGAGCACCGCGTGGTGCTCACTCGAGTAACAAGTACTTTCGAGTATGCTAATGCTGGAACACGCATCAAGCTCGGACGAGCATGCTTGCTCATCTCTAGTCATAACGCATTGATAGTGTAAAGTGATGCTATTGTAATATAGATAATTTTCATAGTTTCACCTGTAGTGTCTTCTAAGTAGTACTCTTATCTTAGATCCTGCATCAAGTATTGCTATTAGGATTTAGCTACCCCAGACAGTGTTGAATAAATGTATGGTAAAAGCTGGAGAACTCATTTATCTCTATTCTGTTGTTTACTGTGCAATAACAGGCAGAGATACAACAGCTTCGCTCTAGTATACTTCTAAGGAATGCAGTCACCATATAATGGGCAGATATCAATTTTACACAGTAATAGTGATTACAGTGCAGTTACCTCTAGTAACTGCAAATGATGTCTTTTCTGACTAGAGCTATCTGCTTTTGTTCTTATAGTGGTCCAGACCTCCATTAAGACTTGCTCCAAGCACAAATCATCTGCACACCCTCTTCCCATCCTGTTATCCCAATGAATCTCTCAGTGCCCCTCAGAGTACTAGTGTCCCCTCTGTAGCCCCACAAAGTAATAATTCACCCTCTGTGGCTCTACTTTCTTATAGTGCTTCACTCTGTGGCCCCACTTGCTAAAAGTTCTGTTCCCTGCCCCTGGTCCCCGCTCCAATATTCTACCTAACAGCAGTAAAAACCATCTCATATACAGGATGGTTGAGACAGCGAGCTCTGTACAAAGGATAACATGGCTCCTTCCCCCAATTCTGGACACACTGTAACATGATATATGGAGTTAGGGGACAGATCAGCATCCAGGTCCTTCCATGTGTGGGATTTAAGAGGTTGTCAGAGTTTTTGTGTTCTTTTTTTCCTTCTCCCCATGGCCAATGAAGGACATTATACTCATCTATCTCGGCTCCTAGCATGTCCAGTGCTGCTGCTCCATTCACATTCATGCTGCCACGTTTGTGTTTATAAGCTGCATTCAGCCTGTAATGGGTCGTCACAGGCTGCTGCAACCAATCACAGACCTTAGCATTTGAGCATTGAGATCTGTGATTGGATACAGCAGCCTGTGATGTCTTATATACAGGTTGACTGCATGCAGCCTGTAAACACCGACCCAGTGGCCAGAATAGAACTGCAGGATATGCAGGGAGTCAGGGAAGGCAAGTATAGTGTAATTATTATTATTTTTTGCCATGCGAAACAGGATTAAAAGAAATAACTCAGACAACGCCTTTAGAGGTTTTTACTGTTGCTGCACTGAATACTGGAGTGTGGAGCAGGGAGTGGTGGTGGGAAATTGGGACAGGTCTCATGCCTCCCAGAATGTTGAGTCAGCTCTCAAAATCCACAATTGTTCCAGCAAAAATGGGACAGTTAGAAACCATGTATAAACACATAATAAGCACTAAAAAGACATGCACATACAAATTTATAATCAGGGCCATATTTATAACATGGCAGTTAAGGGCGTCCAGAATGAGGGGGAGGCAGGACTTTACAACTAAAATTAATAGTTTGTTTGTGTAACCTTAGTGCTGCTAACTGTCTTCCTCTGAAGGCAGTTTAGCAGCAATACAAATCAGCACACAGCTGTTTGTGTACTGATTAATATCCAAAGCTGTTGTACAGAGGTCCATTCACACAGGAGTTCATGAACTTCTCACTCTTTGGCTTTTCAGTTCTGCACTGTAGGGGTTAAGGTAAAGCCCCCGCCCACACACACACACACACACACACACACACACACACACACACCGCTGTCCCACACCAAAAGTATGAGGAGGAGAATATCCCAGACATACAGCGATCCAGCTTTTAAGAAATAGGCAGGTATTAGAATGATTATAGTGTACTGTAGTGTGTGTGTAGTGTCCCAGCAGGCACAACAACACACACACACACACACAGCACACAGCCCTGTGTTACCTGTCTGTATGCCATCCTTGAATACAGAAGGTGACCTCTGTCAGAGAGACCCCATGTCTCCCCCCTTCTGCTCTAAGCAATGAGCTCATCCCTGATGACAGCTGGCTCCTGATTGGCTGATAGTCAGGTTTAATCTGACTGGTGCGGAGCCCAAGGGCAAGGAAGCAGCTCTATTAGTCCCTATGCAGGAGGAGGAGTTGAGAAACTGTGGGAAGGAATGAGAGAGGTGATAAATAGAAGAAGAGAGAGCATTTAGCGAGTCGTCGTCAGAGTCAGGGAGGAGGAGGAGGTCAGAAAGTGAGAGCGAGGAGAGCAACACGGTCTGCCCCAAGCTTGAAAGCGGTTAACACCTGTTCCCTTGGTGTCCCACAGCAGAAGAAGAGAAGCATCTCTCCAAGATCCACTTCTACAAAAATAGTGAGTCATAACTTTCCAGTGAAGTCAAATCCGTGATCGTTCTTCTAGTTACTTACCCTTCTGCTTGTCAGGACTCTGGGTCCGAGAAACGGGAAGTACCTGAAAATACCCGCAACCCATGTCCCTGCCTACTTGCCCCCTTGGGCTAAGCCCCAGGGCGACAACTGGGCGACAGTCCCTACACTCACTAAGGAAGGGGGACACTGGGACTAACAAACAGACAGACACTGGAACAAACAACAGCAAGAAGAGTCAGACAATCCGGGTCAGCAACGAGAGGCTACGCGGTACAAGAGGGTCAGGCAAAGGCAGCGTCAGGTCAAAAGGCAGAGAGTCAGTATCAGGAGTCAGAAATACGGAGTACGCTGGTGTAGCAGGAAATCCAAACTAACACTGGCACTGGTCTGTAGACACCAGCAGGTTTAAATGCTGTCAGAGCTCCCGCCCCAGCAGCTGATTGGGGCGGGGAGCCTGACAGCAGCTGAGTGCACCCAGCACCACTGGGGAACCCACCCCCAGCCCTGCAGGAGACAGGAAAGGAGACACATGTCTGGTTGCTATGATACCTAGGACGCAACGCGGGGCAACACCCACCGCGTCCCTAGCAACCCGGCGGTGAGGCGGAGCTCGGCGGCCAGGGGAGGTGACGAGGACCGGGGCCCCCCTGCGCCGCACAGCAGCCGCACTTGTGACAGGACCGGCGGTGCGGGCACGACAGACCCGCGAACTGCCAGTCCTTACACTGCTTCAGTCATTCTTCAGTTTACCTAAATCAATTCTTCAGTCAAACCTACTAGTGGGGAAATTGTCTAGTTTCATCAATCTACAATAAATATAATAGAGAGAGCGTTGAAGTTCAAGTGTCATTATTATAACTGTACTTTACCTGCTTGCTGCACCTGTATACGTGTTCAACTGCATTTTCATCAAGTACTGTAATCCACTGTGTTCATCTGATTACTAAATTAATGAACTCGTCTCCGTTATTTCTGCGGCATATCATTCAGAGAGTCTAATTAGAGTGTGGCGTCACCGTGACAAGGACTAGGCCTCCGGCCATACACACAGTAAGTGTACTGGGGTATTACATATGTCCAATATGTGAATGTATGAGTTCAATGTGTACGCATGGAGTATCGATTCTTGCACTTTACAGATTACCTCTGTTTTCTGATTCTCATATTGAGGGGATACATATGGTTTTGTAGATTTTTTTAAAGACTTAACTTTCTCTTTTATTTGCATGTTTTGTACCTTTTATTCATGTGTACTCTATGCTCATGTGCCGTCACTGTTTCTTCCCTTCATCATCTGTCATTAGACCCTTTTTTGATGTACCCTATTGGGCTTATCAGTATCATGTGGCGCCTATTCACCTATTGATTTTTAAAGATAGGGATTATGTTTGGGGATTTTAAGCCCCTGTTAAGCCCTTATTACATGAAAAAGAATCCGGAAACTAGGGGGAAGTTAGAAGGATGTAACACCTAGGTTGACAAAACATAATTGATTATCAAGTTGAACTTTTCTCCACCCAGTTTCATTGTACCAGGGCAGATCATACTGTATAAGGCCTGGATCACATATGCGCTGGAACCTCCATTTAGAGGTTAGTTCACAGATCCGGCACAAAATACTGAAAGATATAGCGCTGCATGCAGCACTTTCTCTTCCTGTAAAATTCCAGGCAGCTGAACGGAAACTAAATGGACTCCATTATAGTCAATGGGGTCCATATAGTGCTGTTCGGTTCTGTCATAAGACAGATCCGTTCAGCCAGGGGATTCCCCGTTTCTGCTCTCGGAACAGAACAGGAAAAAGAAACTCACAACGCACATGTGAAAGCAGGCTAAAACACACGTACATACAGTATACACTGAGGCCACTCTCACACGACCAGATTTGAATTGCAGAATCCGCGATCACTTCCCGCGCGGACGATCTGCGGCATTCCGCATCCCTAAACAAAAAAAAGCATTCGCATGTCTGCTCACCCTGGAAAAAAGGCGACTAATGGTCAATCAAATAACTATGTATAAATACATGAGGGGACAATACAAGGATCTCTCCCATGATCTGTTTACACCCAGGACCGCGACGGTAACAAGAAGGCATCCACTACGTCTAGAAGAAAGCAGGTTTCATCACCAACATAGAAGGGGGTTATTTTCTGTAAGAGCAGTGAGACTGTGGAACTCTTTGCCTGAGGACGTGGTAATGGCAAAATCCATAGAGGAGTTTAAGAGGGGACTAGACGTCTTTGTCGAGCGGAAGGATATTACAGGATATAGACATTAGGTGACCAGCGGGGTTGTAGTTCTGGGTTTTATATTTAGGTAGGAACTATCAAAGGTTGATCCAGGGATTATTCTGATTGCCATTATGGTGTTGGGAAGGAATTTTCCCCCTAAAAAGCTAATTGGCATCTGCCTCTTAGGGTTTTTGCCTTCCTGTGGATCAACTCGGGGGTTGAAATAGGCTGAACTAGATGGACATTGTCTTCATTCAGTCTAACATACTATGTTACTATGTTATGCAACTATGTATTCTATGATATTGAAAAAACACTAAGATCACTTGTGACCCCAGCCATAAGGATACATTACCCCCCTTGCCCAACCCCAAACATTCTTACCTTTTGTCATAGCCCATCCATCTTGGTGATAGATTATTGAGTAATTGGTCCTTATGGGTAAAAAGTAGTCCTACCAGGGTGAGTAGACAGAGAACCAGTAAGATCTTCATTAATAACTTTGAACGTACATTCATGACAGTGATCATCTTGACCCTTTTTTATAGTCTTGCAGCTTTTGCTGATGCCAACTCTTTTCTGTATTTGTGTGCAATATCAGCGTAGCTCCTAGTATGTGGATTTGGCGCTGGCAGGGGGCATCCGAGTGTTACTAACGTAACATTTCTTCAGCTCCTTGTAGTGTAAGACAAGCCATAACATGAGAGTGCATATACTGCATGCATAGTATGTGTGTGTCTCCGTAGTGCATTCCCAGGGAATACACAGGCTGCTTTGCCAGACACTGTTTAAAGACTTGTAGGCGGGTCAGAACAGTTGAGTATTTTAGGGACGGCAATTATATCCATACACGAGGATTATAAAGAAACTCAATGATTAACTCATTCTCCATTGCAAAAGGTCAGTACACTCATAGTTGAGGAACCTATTGTTTATTGATTAGAGTGAAGCTTGGGTTCAGAGCCATTCTATTAGATAAGGATAGTGCAGTGCAAACTATTACCTGATATGATAGTATTGCTCATTAATCCCTTAAAGACACAACAACTTCTAAACTTTTGTATCACTACACTCTGAGAGCCATAAGTCTTATCTTTCCATCAAAGTAGCTCTATGAGGGCTTTTTCATGGTGAAAAAACACAGTGGCCCATATTTATAAATGTGTGATCTCCCAGGAGGCCACATTTATTACTGAAGTACAGTTGAAACTGTATCGGGCAGATGGTGTGTGCCCATGTTGTAGGTGATGGGATGGCACAGTGATGACAGACAGAGGCAGCAGCAGCATTTTTTTTTATCCAAAAGCAATTTTACTAAACAGTAACCAAATAAATATACTTACGCTCCATAGAAGGGTTTTCACATTCATAATAACTTGGCATAAACCTTTTTAAAGTGACAGTAAGTGGTGCACTATTAGAGACACCAAACGTTTGCAATACCCAGGCGTGGGATACTGCAGGCAATGTCTCGCTACCCAAGCATACGGCTGGAGTTTGGAGGGTGTAGTGCGTGGACCTGTCACGGTGGCACTTACCAACTCCTGTTCCCAGAGGGTGTTCCCGCAGCAAAGGATAGGGCCAGTAGTCCTCAGGATGAGGGGGGTAGTAGTTGTCAGTTTGTGACGCCACCGTTCCGTACATCGGCATTTCTGCATGGTGAATCAATAAACACTGGACAAGTGTATAGTACCTCGGGTCCTCCGGAATGGTAGAGGCCCGGTAAGACTTTACTAGTGACTTTTAAACACGGTAGAACAAACTTCATCAGGCAGAGTTTACAGTGCAGGCAAATTAGTATTATTCAAACAACTTGAAATGAAAGTCAATGGGCACAGAATGGCAGTAATTATCACCCTACTCTCATAGACTTCAGCACACGTGGGTGTCAGTAATGGGTGTACCGCTATACGGTGATCCAGACTACAGAAGGCCACATAGGAAACATAAGCAGATTTAAGATTATTTTCAGAGCTTTAGTAGACTTCTGCACGGATCTTGTTGTAGAAAACGTACAGTCACTAGAAGAGGTAATAATAATAATCTTTATTTGTATAGCGCCAACCTTTTCTGCAGCGCTTTCAGGCATGGGATAACACAGACAATACAACAATAACATGTGATATACAGTTAGTTTGAAGTCAACAGGGTGGGGTGATACAGGAGGTAGGGGGGAGGGAATGAGGCATGGGGATAAGGCAGTACGGGAGTTACATGTGGAAATCAATTATTAGGAGGTAAATGGGGTGGGGGCAGTAAAGAGATGCAGTGATAGAGGTTGTATGTGATAGGCAGGGTGGAAGGTGTGGGGAACCATAGAGAGGGGCGGGGGACTAGGTTAGGAAATTTGATATGTCAAAGGTAGTTACTTACAAAGGTTCCCTGGTAATAGGACTATTGAAGAAAACCCTTAGGCTCTCTCACTCCCATGCCCACTCTCTTCTTAAAGATGCAGTCTTTCCTTCTCTTCCATCTTCAGCAACATAAGGGCTAATGATGCCCTCATGCGCCTCTGTGGTAGCAAACCCTTAGGTGGAAGATGGGCGCTCCTCAGCAGACAAGATGGATCTCATTTTCTGGAATCCATTCACTTAATAATAGCAATGCTGGACTAGCTAACTAGATCTAAGAGCCTATGGATGCAGCAGTATCTCCAGTATAGATGAGCGAGTATACTCGTCAAAGGCAATTGCTCGAGCGAGCATTGCCTTTAGCGAGTATCTCCCCCGCTTGAGACTGCAGGTTCGGGTGCCGGCAGCGGGCACGGAGCTGCGGGGGAGAGCGGGGCGGAACGGAGGGGAGATCTCTCTCTCCCTCTCCCCCCCCCCCGCTCCCTCCTGCTGACAGCCGCTACTCACCGCTCCCCCACGCCGGCACCCCAACCTGCAGTCTCGAGCGGGGGAAATACTCGCTAAAGGCAATGCTCGCTCGAGCAATTGCCTTTAGCAAGTATACTCGCTCATCTCTAATCTCCAGCCCTGAAGGTGGACTGCATTGCTATTATCAAGACTTTATTGCATCAGTGAGTCAGCAGTAGGACTTTGGCAATTGAAGGAGTATTATCTCCATCTCTCTAAGAACCATATAGAAACCTTCTTTTCTTGTTAGGGTTTCTTGGTCACACATAGATACTCATATCTATATTGTCCTTAGGAACCTAGTCTTTAACTATCTTAAGCAGGGTTCCATCTGTGGCCCCTTATGGGAATAGTCTGATTCCTGGTTTACATACCATAGGATTTGCCCTTTGCATCTTGGGTCTTATAAAACACCAGTGGCATCGATTTTCCCCATTTTATGTGGATGCTCCAATGAGGAATTTCGATCCATAAGGAGATCTATTTATTTCCTCATTTGCTAATCTCATCACTCATTACGTGGTGACGTGCTTTGTCACTATCCTGGTTACATAATACAGGTCTTATTAGTGTATATCATTGGTTCCTGATAAGCTATTTATTTAACGGAAACACGTTGAACCAGTTGAATAAGTGGAACCAGTTCAAAGAACCTATCCTCTAAACAAGTATAATACCTTGTGAGTTGGCACGACCGACCCATTTGTAACGTGAAAGTTTGGTGCTATCTATTCAGTCACTTCATGTATCTAGGCTGATATTCCGTAACACTCCGGACAAAGGAAGGGATCTGGATAACACATCAACAGGATTTTCTTGATCTAATACAGATCTTCCTACATAGTTTTTCTCTACTTTTGGAGGCGTTTTTATCAACCTCCAATCTATTTGAGATACTATATATATACTATCCTGTACCCAATCTGGATGAGTATATAATTTGGTGTGTCACATTCCGCTTTTGGGTCCTGACTTTTCCAGTAGACCTGATGTTTGCAATTACACTTCTATTAACGGAATACATACTAGTACATTGTCTGTCTTTGTAGATTAGATTTCTCCTTACCTTTGCTGACCAAAAGTTGGTCCCATGTTTTGTGTTGTTCTATATATGTGCATTGTCTGTCCCTATTATTCTAGACGCTCTTTATTTTAAAGATATACATTAAAAGTTATATTTTAGCATCTCAAAGGGATCAACACAGTGAATGGTTTAGGATCTTTATTTTTCTTGATCCTTCTGCCTCAGTGACTTCCCTTCTCTGTGCAGCAGCAAGCTACACGGCTTGTCACATTGTTATCTGACACGCCATGTGTCGTAGACACTTTTACAGAGATTATCATATTACGCCGCAAAAGAGGGCGCTCACTTCCCTCTTAAACATTAATAGAACCCCCCCCCCCCCACACACACACACTGCCTCCTTGAACTATTATAGTGGCCACTCACTTTTGCCTTAAAGATTAACCCTTTCTAATCCAATTTCTATCCTAGTTTTCCTAGGGGGCTTACTCTTTCTGCCGTTATACAACGGCGCTATCTTCTGGCTAAAGCCAGTACTGCATGAGGTGACACGTTGGATAGGCTCCGACAGCAGAGAGGCTGGCAATATACAGTAAGAGAACCCCGACGGACGTCTTCCAACATCGGAGCTATACAGCCTTAAATCATAATGTCTTCAGAGGTCAGACAGTGGATTGGAAAGGGTTAAAGGTAGCCCCTCACTGCCCCCTAGAACTGTAATAGTGGTTCTTCAGTGCTGTAAAACAGGTAAGCAGTGCCCTGCTCAGCTCTTACAAATGATAGCAGCTAAGCCACTCTTATAATTGGCCACGTTGAGCAAGCCAAGCTCTGCCATACAAACTTAAGGTAAACTAGGACCAGCGGTGTGGCGGCCTGTCCGTGACGGGCTGTCTGCACCAAGCGAGTCCTAACTTTTTATAACTCAATTGATTTAATATATGCACATTCTTGGGGCGCTGCCCTACACTCATTTGTGTATCATGTAAGATGTCGGCAGTAACGTGACTAGCGTATCATTACTCAGAGACAGCCCAATGTAGGGACAGTGAATAGGGGCTAAGTCCCATGACCCATGTAAATTATGTAGAGCTGTGACACAGCCTGGAGAGTGACCCAACTCAATGACAGTGAGCAGCACAGCAGTACTAGCACTATTTAAAGCAGGTAACGGCTAGGAGCGAACAAGTACAGAGGGGCTTAATGGCCCAGTGAGATCAAGAGGACCCTGATGACACAGGAGCTGAGGAAGACTATGCACTGTGTAGAAGGAGAGGGAGTCCCAGAAGTGAAAACAGTGCCATGACTCGAGGACAAAGAACAGGCTGATAGACACGTGAGATCGGTCTCCACCGGACTGTAGAGACAATGACAAACTATTGTTGAAACATATGTGGACTGGGGGAATATCTCCACTATAAGGGACTGTGATAATCTGGGGATTGTGATGCAGTGTTTATATTTGACTGTGCTAGTAAATGACGTCATATGAAATTGAGTTAGTAAGGGGTGCCTTGTTCTTGACCTAATGATTCTGGATAACTGCGCTCATAAGTATAGCAATGTTATGTGTACATACTATGTAATGAGATGACAAGGCACTTTGCGTTCAGTGGCAGCATAGTTTTCGTGCAAAGTAGAATTCTTCCAATTCTTTATTCCTTCATGTTTCAAAAGCGATGTTTCGGCCTGAAAAGGCCTTTATCAAGCTCATATCAGGGAGCTTGATAAAAGCCTTTTCAGGTCGAAACATCGCTTTTCAAACATGGAAGAATAAAGAATTGGAAGAATTTTACTTTGCACCAAAACTATGCTGCCACTGAATCCTCTTTATTTGCAGTATTATTCTAGAATTGTGGTTCAGAATTCTACAGTGGCTGTGCATTGATCTTGCCTCGCCTGCACTGGCTACTACAGAGTGCTGTTGGTTAGTCTATTTCTCTATTTGTAATGCACTTTGCATTGGCATTACTGCATCTATAAGAAGTTAGATGAGAGTAACGAGCTACATTCTATGCAGACCTTTGCACCTTTGGTACGTGGGTCAGTGATGATTGTATTATGCAGTGGACGTCCGAGGGAACAGTAAGCAGAGTTATGGAGAACCTTCGAGAGTACAGTAAGACAACAATTGCTAGTTACAAGTACACAAAGTGTCTTGCCATCCTTATAAACAAATATGTTGCAAGTGTGAGTTTTAGTTAGAAAACATAATGTTTAAAGGGGTTGTCCCGCGGCAGCAAGTGGGGGTATACACTTCTGTATGGCCATATTAATGCACTTTGTAATATACATCGTGCATTAATTATGAGCCATACAGAAGTTATTCACTTACCTGCTCCGTTGCTGGCGTCCTCGTCTCCATGGATCCGTCTAAATTCGCTGTCTTCTGGCGTTTTTAGACGCGCTTGCGCAGTCCGGTCTTCTGCCTTGTGAATGGGGCCACTCGTGCCGGAGAGCTGGTCCCGCGTCGTCATCGTAGCTCCGCCCCGTCACGTGTGCCGATTCCAGCCAATCAGGAGGCTGGAATCGGCAATCGACCGCACAGAGCCCACGGTGCACCATGGGAGAAGACCCACGGTGCATCGTGGGTGAAGATCCCGGCGGCCATCTTGGAGAAGGAAGAAAGAAGTCGTCGCAGAGTGGGGATTCGGGTAAGTAATATATATATTTTTTTTTTTTAACCCATCCTTTGGGTTTGTCTCGCGCCAAACGGGGGGCCTATTGAAAAAAAAAAAACGTTTCGGCGCGAGACAACCCCTTTAAGTAATCTACACCCCAATCTGAGTTTATCAATATGATAGAAGAGAAGCAGCATCCACGGATCTTTATCTCAACACTTTAATTATCCAGCATAAAACAACGTTTCAACCTTATAAAGGTCTTTGTCAAGTTCAAATAACACAGTGCACAGACACAAACTTATATGTACATAAACCACTCCCCTTGACCAATACAGACACCCGACATAAACTTGCATAAATTAAAAGCAACCATAGACATAAGACAGACCTAATGAATGGACGGACCAGATGGGATAGATGGAACTGTCAGCTGCTTCACATCAAGTCCTCAATCAGCGCTACATCGTCCCCTCTTGATTACGTCAGTGGGGGGGGGGGGGTGTCCACCTATGACGTTACTTTCATGATGCAAAGAGGGGTGGAGTGATCTCCCATGCTTCCCTGTGCGCAAGCGCCAGAATCCACGTCTCGTTCTGATGTAAATAGTACGAAACCGGAGGGCGGGGGTTGAATGGCCGAGGACGTGTGTTCTGCGCATGCGCCCGTGCTACCAATCCACGGGACCTCACTCAGACGCTTTGTCTGTTGCCTAAGCAACTGGCAACGCTTGTCTTTATGCGTCATGCATACCAATCACAGGTACGCCCACAGTATCACACCGGAATAAGCCTGCATGATATGTGTGTGACCTTATAGTGATTTCTAATAGTGCATCAGCATTGGTGTAAGCGGAATAAGTCCGCACATTATATATGTGACCTTATAATGATTTCTAGTAATGCATCAGCGTTAATGTTGTAACCTCATAAATAGAATCATCAAAGGACACAATTGCTATGGGGCAATAGAAGCTTCCAGATATATACATATCCCCCCACCGCACTATACTTGCCACAAAATTGTATTTATTGCGCCCTATTGTTAGGGGCAATATACCCTCTTACCTATCCATGCACTGAACAAACGTTATCAAAGTACCTGTTGTATACTGATCTGAACCCTGTTTACCCAAGGGTTAATCTAGTCCATCAAATGTTTTAAAGTAACACCGTCCCATATTATATCTATGATCCAAATAAAATTCCCTTACCCCCATAATGTAATGAGTCATATCCAAATGAATATATTATCATATGCTTTATTAACTGTTTACTAATACATAGTTATAATCGCCCAATGCAGTATTTAGAAAAAAATTTTTTATCAAAAAAAATTTTTTCAGAAAAATTTCAAGGGGAAAAAAAAAAACTTTCTTTGGAAAAACAATTTATGAAGAAATAATTTTGGGGGGAACAATTCTTCCTCTTTGCATCAATCTCCTGAACAAAAAATAACCATAAAGGTGAGCGCATAATGGAAAAAGGGAAAGAATTTTTTTAATGGAGCTTGAACATGTCGTAATAAACCAGTCCATCTTCCATTCCCATGGTCCGTCCTTAGGTCCAACATCTATTGTACACAAAGAAAAACATTTATTAAAATCATTATCACTGTTAACGCAAATTTTTAATCATGCACATAGAAATAGGCATTGCATTATGGTCTAACAAAATTTTATCCCAAAGTGTATAGCAAGGGGTTATATTCTATATTTAACCCATCAGGGGTTAATGAGTTGAGCTCATGTATCCACCTAGCTTCCAAAAGTTTCAGCTGTCGTTCCCGATCACCCCCCTTGTTATTTAGGTTTACTGTATCAATGACTCTATACCGCAGTTGATTCACCGCATGCCAAAAATCATCAAAATGTCTCGGGAGCGGAAGATCTAATTTCCGGGTTCGTATAGTGCTCTTGTGGTTGGCTATGCGTTTGCGTACTTCATTGATCGTTTCTCCCACATATACCAGACCACAAGGGCAAGTGATAATATAGACCACGTAGGTGGACCAACAGGTGAACCATCCTTTAATTGGATAACGTTTACCTGTTCGTGGGTGGGTGAAATGGCTTCCTTTTACTACATTGCTGCAAGAAGCGCAGCCAAGGCAGGGAAAGTTGCCATTCTTTACCGGTGTCAATGTTTGCTGCTGGTTCTCAGTCTTTATCTGCCCTTTAGTTAGTACCAGTTGGTCCTTCAGATTCCGTCCCTGTCTATAGGACATCAATGGTGGGGAAGTGAACTCCTTGATGTCCGGATGGCAAGCGGACAGCATATGCCAATGTTTACAGATGATCCGCTTAACGCGCTTGCTGTATGTGTCAAACGTGGACACAAAGGGGATGCGAGCATTTTCGCCAAATTTGGGCGTTGGAATTAAAGTCTGTGCCCGATTCAAAGTCACCGCACGCTGTTTATGTTGTGCGATCACTGAACTGGGATACCCCCTTTGTGAAAATTTCTCACACATAGCCTCCAATTGAGAATCGAAAAACGCATCATCTGTAACGCGGCGTACCCGCAACATCTGACTCCATGGCAATGACTTGACCATTGCCGGTGGATGAAAACTTGAATAATTTAATAAATTATTTTTGTCTGTCGGTTTACTGTATAAATCCGTTACTAGTGTATCGCCCTGTTTGATAATCATGACGTCAAGAAACTGAACTGCAGTATTAGATGACGTCAAAGTAAATTTGAGCTCAGGTAGCAGGTTATTCAATTCCTCATGGAAAACAGACAATTCCTCTGTGGTACCTCTCCAAATGACAAAAATGTCGTCTATGTACCTCCACCAAACCTGGACCTTGGTCCAGGATGGGGAGGTACATAGCAAGACTTCCTCCACATATCGCATGTATAAATTGGCGTACGATGGGGCCATATTTGACCCCATCGCCGTACCGCGTTTCTGTCGGAAGAATCATTGATTATACGTGAAAAAATTATTGGAGAGGACCAACCAGAGGAGCGCCAATATAAACTCAATACTTTTATTGGCCAAGTGGGATCCACAAAGAAACTGTCAAACTGCCTGCAACCCCCTTTCATGGGGGATGATGGTATACAGGGACGACACGTCAAACGAGCCAAGGATGTCATTATCTGCTATGGAAAGACCCTGTAGTTTGGTCAAAAAATGCGAGGTGTCTTTAATGTA
This sequence comes from Eleutherodactylus coqui, assembly GCF_035609145.1. Classification (NCBI taxonomy): domain Eukaryota; kingdom Metazoa; phylum Chordata; class Amphibia; order Anura; family Eleutherodactylidae; genus Eleutherodactylus; species Eleutherodactylus coqui. Next base: position 118,686,857 of record NC_089849.1, read on the forward strand.
CGAGTCAGCAACTGTCACAAACTGGTTTAGAATTTTGTCGAGAAAGCGGGATACGTTGTTATATAAAGACCCTCTACCAGAAACAATTGGACGTCCCGGAGGACGTTCCAGGTGCTTGTGAATCTTTGGTAAAGTGTACAGGTGGGGCATCAAGGGGTGAGTGGGAAGCAAAAAATTGAACAGTTGTTGATCAATGATGTTAGGTGTAAAGGCTTCCTCTAGTGTATTCCTCAATTCTGATAAGGAGCGGGACCTAGGATTTATATTGAGGCTTTCATAAACATCTTGATCATTCAACTGTGCCATTTCCTCCTCATGGTAATAGGAGGTATCCATAATTACAATTGCACCCCCTTTATCCGCCAACCTGATAGTTATCTCTTTGTCGTTGCTCAATTTCCTCACCTCTCGTAATTCCACCAAAGAGATATTTAATTTGGCATGATGACGAAACTGGCCCTTTCTCAATGCAGCAATATCACATGTCACTAATTTAGAAAAGGTGTCAATGGACGCATCAACAACCGGAGGCTGAAACTTACTTTTTGGCCTCAATTTCAAATTGGCAGAGGTAAACACATCACACATTTGGGGTTTTACATTATCTACAGCTGTAGTATCCATAGCCCCTTGTCGATCCCTGAAGTACGTTTTTAATTGCAACCTCCTAAAAAATAATCGACAGTCTATGTCTAAGCGGAACCAGTCCGTCCGGGGCGTAGGAACAAAAGACAATCCCTTGGACAATGCACGTAATTGAATGGGGGATAATACCTTTGAAGATATATTGATTACCGAGTTATCCATCACCTCCTCAGGGTTGAATTCGATCGTGTCTGTATTCTCCGGTCGCTTCTTCCCGGGTCGATGGTGTTTTCGACCTCCGCGTCTCCGTCGTCCCTTCGATGGTGGGACTTGCTGGGATTTCTTGGAGGACGCTGTCCTAAAAAAGAACTAGAAGAGGGCGCATTATTCCCTGCATTAGATTGTGCTGTATCGTCTGCAGAGTCCGACCCAGCTGAAGACCACCCCAATTTTGGTCTTCCCCATCTTTGTTTCCGTCTAGATGTACGTTTAAAGGACGGGCGACCCTGTGAGGTTTCTTTACTCTGTTGCCAATTGAAAACCCGGCCGGTGCGATAATCCTGCTCATCACGTGCCCATTTGCTTCTTTTTGTAGATTCCACATCACTTTTAAATTTTTGTACAGCTGTATTGATTTTTTCTATTTGAGACTTCAGATCCATGGTGGAAAACAAGGACTGCATGTCATTTTCCAATGTTGTCAGAGTAGTTACGGTATGCGCAATTTCTTCCTGTAAAAATTCTAAATTAAGCAGGATAATGTCAAAAGCAAACTTATTTGCAATACCCGTAAACTTCTGTAGGAATGCCTCATTATCCGAGAACAAGGTTGGGCGTGTATTTGGTCGCAACCCCCTGGGGATCCTGTTAGCCATATAGTATTCACGTAAAGTTATTGAATGCAACTTCAAAGAAATTAAATGCTTGTTTGTGCTCTCATATTTGCGTAAGAAAGACTTGACGTCAGGTGTATTGAGAAGGGCTTCATCCTTCTCAGATCTTGCAATGATGCGAGTAGCATCGTCTCGTGTGTATGCAAAAAAGCTGGGTAGATCAAAATCCGCTGTCACTGACCGTTCATTTAAGCCCATACCTTCAAGCGGTGCCCGCTGTCCTGGATCCATATTCAGATCACGCCACCAGAGAACGGGAGACGACAGCACACGCCAAACCTCAATATAGAGAGGGAGGAAATAACCGGGCAAACAAAATGCGCGCTTCTTTGCCAGTCCTGGATCCACTTGAACCGGAAGGAGCAGAAATCAATATGATAGAAGAGAAGCAGCATCCACGGATCTTTATCTCAACACTTTAATTATCCAGCATAAAACAACGTTTCAACCTTATAAAGGTCTTTGTCAAGTTCAAATAACACAGTGCACAGACACAAACTTATATGTACATAAACCACTCCCCTTAACCAATACAGACACCCGACATAAACTTGCATAAATTAAAAGCAACCATAGACATAAGACAGACCTAGTGAATGGACGGACCAGATGGGATAGATGCTTCACATCAAGTCCTGAATCAGCGCTACATCGTCCCCTCTTGATTACGTCAGTGTGGGGGTGTGTCCACCTATGACGTTACTTTCATGATGCAAAGAGGGGTGGAGTGATCTCCCATGCTTCCCTGTGCGCAAGCGCCAGAATCCACGTCTCGTTCTGATGTAAATAGTACCAAACCGGAGGGCGGGGGTTGAATGGCCGAGGACGTGTGTTCTGCGCATGCGCCCGTGCTACCAATCCACGGGACCTCGCTCAGACGCTTTGTCTGTTGCCTAAGCAACTGGCAACGCTTGTCTTTATGCGTCATGCATACCAATCACAGGTACGCCCACAGTATCACACCGGAATAAGCCTGCATGATATGTGTGTGACCTTATAGTGATTTCTAATAGTGCATCAGCATTGGTGTAAGCGGAATAAGTCCACACACTATATATGTGACCTTATAATGATTTCTAGTATGTATCAGCGTTAATGTTGTAACCTCATAAATAGAATCATCACAGGACACAATTGCTATGGGGCAATAGAAGCTTCCAGATATATACATATCCCCCCACCGCACTATACTTGCCAGGTGTAGATAATGTACAACCCCAAATGTGTGATGTGTTTACCTCTGCCAATTTGAAATTGAGGCCAAAAAGTAAGTTTCAGCCTCCGGTTGTTGATGCATCCATTGACACCTTTTCTAAATTAGTGACACGTGATATTGCTGCATTGAGAAAGGGCCAGTTTCGTCATCATGCCAAATTAAATATCTCTTTGGTGGAATTACGAGAGGTGAGGAAATTGAGCAACGACAAAGAGATAACTATCAGGTTGGCGGATAAAGGGGGTGCAATTGTAATTATGGATACCTCCTATTACCATGAGGAGGAAATGGCACAGTTGAATGATCAAGATGTTTATGAAAGCCTCAATATAAATCCTAGGTCCCGCTCCTTATCGGAATTGAGGAATACACTAGAGGAAGCCTTTACATCTAACATCATTGATCAACAACTGTTCAATTTTTTGCTTCCCACTCACCCCTTGATGCCCCACCTGTACACTTTACCAAAGATTCACAAGCACCTGGAACGTCCTCCGGGACGTCCAATTGTTTCTGGTAGAGGGTCTTTATATAACAACGTATCCCGCTTTCTCGACAAAATTCTAAACCAGTTTGTGACAGTTGCTGACTCGTACATTAAAGACACCTCGCATTTTTTGACCAAACTACAGGGTCTTTCCATAGCAGATAATGACATCCTTGGCTCGTTTGACGTGTCGTCCCTGTATACCATCATCCCCCATGAAAGGGGGTTGCAGGCAGTTCGACAGTTTCTTTGTGGATCCCACTTGGCCAATAAAAGTATTGAGTTTATATTGGCGCTCCTCTGGTTGGTCCTCTCCAATAATTTTTTCACGTATAATCAACGATTCTTCTGACAGAAACGCGGTACGGCGATGGGGTCAAATATGGCCCCATCGTACGCCAATTTATACATGCGATATGTGGAGGAAGTCTTGCTATGTACCTCCCCATCCTGGACCAAGGTCCAGGTTTGGTGGAGGTACATAGACGACATTTTTGTCATTTGGAGAGGTACCACAGAGGAATTGTCTGTTTTCCATGAGGAATTGAATAACCTGCTACCTGAGCTCAAATTTACTTTGACGTCATCTGATACTGCAGTTCAGTTTCTTGACGTCATGATTATCAAACAGGGCGATACACTAGTAACGGATTTATACAGTAAACCGACAGACAAAAATAATTTATTAAATTATTCAAGTTTTCATCCACCGGCAATGGTCAAGTCATTGCCATGGAGTCAGATGTTGCGGGTACGCCGCGTTACAGATGATGCGTTTTTCGATTCTCAATTGGAGGCTATGTGTGAGAAATTTTCACAAAGGGGGTATCCCAGTTCAGTGATCGCACAACATAAACAGCGTGCGGTGACTTTGAATCGGGCATAGACTTTAATTCCAACGCCCAAATCTGGCGAAAATGCTCGCATCCCCTTTGTGTCCACGTTTGACACATACAGCAAGCGCGTTAAGCGAATCATCTGTAAACATTGGCATATGCTGTCCGCTTGCCATCCGGACATCAAGGAGTTCACTTCCCCACCATTGATGTCCTATAGACGGGGACGGAATCTGAAGGACCAACTGGTACTAACTAAAGGGCAGATAAAGAGTGAGAACCAGCAGCAAACATTGACACCGGTAAAGAATGGCAACTTTCCCTGCCTTGGCTGCGCTTCTTGCAGCACTGTAGTAAAAGGAAGCCATTTCACCCACCCACGAACAGGTAAACGTTATCCAATTAAAGGATGGTTCACCTGTTGGTCCACCTACGTGGTCTATATTATCACTTGCCCTTGTGGTCTGGTATATGTGGGAGAAACGATCAATGAAGTACGCAAACGCATAGCCAACCACAAGAGCACTATACGAACCCGGAAATTAGATCTTCCGCTCCCGAGACATTTTGATGATTTTGGGCATGCGGTGAATCAACTGCGGTATAGAGTCATTGATACAGTAAACCTAAACAACAAGGGGGGTGATCGGGAAGGACAGCTGAAACTTTTGGAAGCTAGGTGGATACATGAGCTCAACTCATTAACCCCTGATGGGTTAAATATAGAATATAACCCCTTGCTATACACTTTGGGATAAAATTTTGTTAGACCATAATGCAATGCCTATTTCTATGTGCGTGATTAAAAATTTGCGTTAACAGTGATAATGATTTTAATAAATGTTTTTCTTTGTGTACAATAGATGTTGGACCTAAGGACGGACCATGGGAATGGAAGATGGACTGGTTTATTACGACATGTTCAAGTTCCATTAAAAAAATTCTTTCCCTTTTTCCATTATGCGCTCACCTTTATGGTTATTTTTTGTTCAGGAGATTGATGCAAAGAGGAAGAATTGTTCCCCCAAAAATTATTTCTTCATAAATTGTTTTTCCAAAGAAAGTTTTTTTTTGTTTTTTTTTCCCCTTGAAATTTTTCTGAAAAAATTTTTTTTGATAAAAATTTTTTTTCTAAATACTGCATTGGGCGATTATAACTATGTATTAGTAAACAGTTAATAAAGCATATGATAATATATTCATTTGGATATGACTCATTACATTATGGGGGTAAGGGAATTTTATTTGGATCATAGATATAATATGGGACGGTGTGTTACTTTAAAACATTTGATGGACTAGATTAACCCTTGGGTAAACAGGGTTCAGATCAGTATACAACAGGTACTTTGATAACGTTTGTTTAGTGCATGGATAGGTAAGAGGGTATATTACCCTTAATAATAGGGCGCAATAAATACAATTTTGTGGCAAGTATAGTGCGGTGGGGGGATATGTATATATCTGGAAGCTTCTATTGCCCCATAGCAATTGTGTCCTTTGATGATTCTATTTATGAGGTTACAACATTAACGCTGATGCATTACTAGAAATCACTATAAGGTCACACACATATCATGCAGGCTTATTCCGGTGTGATACTGTGGGCGTACCTGTGATTGGTATGCATGACGCATAAAGACAAGCGTTGCCAGTTGCTTAGGCAACAGACAAAGCGTCTGAGTGAGGTTCCGTGGATTGGTAGCACGGGCGCATGCGCAGAACACACGTCCTCGGCCATTCAACCCCCGCCCTCCGGTTTGGTACTATTTACATCAGAACGAGACGTGGATTCTGGCGCTTGCGCACAGGGAAGCATGGGAGATCACTCCACCCCTCTTTGCATCATGAAAGTAACGTCATAGGTGGACACCCCCCCCCCACACTGACGTAATCAGGAGGGGACGATGTAGCGCTGATTCAGGACTTGATGTGAAGCAGCTGACAGTTCCATCTATCCCATCTGGTCCGTCCATTCATCAGGTCTGTTTTATGTCTATGGTTGCTTTTAATTTATGCAAGTTTATGTCGGGTGTCTGTATTGGTTAAGGGGAGTGGTTTATGTACATATAAGTCTGTGTCTGTGCACTGTGTTATTTGAACTTGACAAAGACCTTTATAAGGTTGAAACGTTGTTTTATGCTGGATAATTAAAGTGTTGAGATAAAGATCCGTGGATGCTGCTTCTCTTCTATCATATTGATTTCTGCTCCTTCCGGTTCAAGTGGATCCAGGACTGGTAAAGAAGCGCGCATTTTGTTTGCCTGGTTATTTCCTCCCTCTCTATATTGAGGTTTGGCGTGTGCTGTCGTCTCCCGTTCTCTGGTGGCCCAATCTGAGTTTATGATTAACGTTTATTGGTTTGAAAACAGTACTCCCTCTGTGACAGATCACTGCTTCACAAAAGATCAACATGCTCAACCCCTGCTGCTGTCGTCATCCCCTTCTCTGAATGGCCAGGGTGTCTTATTCCTGTTCACATTATATGCAGCCCTGTCCACCCAACACAATCACATAACTGATAAGTCACTGCCTCACACAATTTCAATATGCTCAACTTCTCCCATTATCATTCCCTTCATATATTTAGTTATAGGGTGTACGAGGCCAGTCCAGGCAAGGGGTTAGTGCTCAGGGAACAGTCTGGGTGGTGAGCGTCTGCCAGAGGAGAAAACAGACAGGCTTGAGCAAAGGCCCAGTTGTAAATATTCCATATATAAGGGCCATATAGAGGACTTGTTATCGGTCATGACCACATGATATAGAGTTTACGATTTGCTACAAACTCACCTTAATCCCTTTAGTGACGTCAAATCCTACAGATGCCTTAATATAAAGGGATCTGCTTTTTAGTGTTTTTTGACCCATATGTAGCAATAATGGATGGCACCATACAGAATAATAAATATGCCTTTAAAATCATCATCCTATCGGCTCCCTCAGTTGACTTATAGCAAATGTCCGAAGCTCCCCTGGTCCTGACCCAGCCTGTTTGTGACTACATGTGTATGAAGGCAGTTCAGACAGGGGAATAACGCAAAAGGAGCTATAAATTCCCTATGTAAGGAATGAATGAGGGCTTGTTATTGGTCACAAGCACATTACAGAGTCTGTGATTTGCTCCAAACTTTCTTTAAAGATTAAAGGGGTTTCTCCCGCGCCGAAACGGGTTTTTTTTTTTTTCAACCCCCCCCCCCCCCCCCCCCCCCCCGTTCGGCGCGAGACAACCCCGATGCAGGGGTTAAAAAAGAACACCGCACAGCGCTTACCTGAATCCCCGCGCTCCGGTGACTTCTTACTTACCTGCTGAAGATGGCCGCCGGGATCCTCTCCCTCGGTGGACCGCAGGGCTTCTGTGCGGTCCATTGCCGATTCCAGCCTCCTGATTGGCTGGAATCGGCACGTGACGGGGCGGAGCTACACGGAGCCGGCATCCTGCACGAGCGGTCCCATTGAGAAAAGAAGAAGACCCGGACTGCGCAAGCGCGTCTAATTTGGCCATTAGACGCCGAAAATTAGACGGGCTCCATGGAAACGAGGACGCTAGCAACGGAGCAGGTAAGTGAAAAACTTCTTATAACTTCTGTATGGCTCATAATTAATGCACAATGTACATTACAAAGTGCATTAATATGGCCATACAGAAGTGTATAGACCCACTTGCTGCCGCGGGACAACCCCTTTAAGCAATTCAGGACACATGTTGTTTCTCACTAGCATCAAGGCACAATATATTGGTGGCAAGAGTTAGAGCGGGCAGCTTTTTACTGAGCAACATTTCCTTCCAAACTCTGCATTTTCTCAGCAAGACTCCCTCCCTCCCAGAGGGTCCGATGCCCCTTTGGTTCTTGTGAAACTTCGGTAGGTAGTCCGGTGCAGAAAATCTGCTAAATTTCCTTCCATGGTACAGGTTGCTCTCTCACTTGCTCTCCAACTTTTACTCACAGGCTGTGGGCATATTTCCAGCTATATATACTTCCTCACAGCTCTTTGAAAAAATGCTCCCCACTTTGTCCCATGCCTTCTTCTTAAAGGAACATTAACAATATAAACAGCAAACAAGGCAGCCAGTATGCTGGGAAGGGTGCAGGGTTATCCTGCTACACTAGTATACTCACATGAGTGAACAGATCACTTTCCCCCTATAAATAGATGAACTCATAGCAGGCTATGATTCAATGGACTCACTTCAAGAACTCATAAGTAGCCGCTGAAAATATTCCCATCATCTCATTTAGCAATCCGCAACTATACATGAACCTCTTGGATGAAAATAACATATAATGATGCTTTGTGTGTAATCATATACGCCTCAAGAAATATGTACATGCAGGTAACAACTTCATACTTGTTAATGCTGCTCAGGGTACGATTCACATTCATTCATCCACACAATGGCAAGTACTGTCAGCTATGGAGTTCGTATGATATTGGGACAACTGAACCGCGGGATTCAATTTTGAGCTTCAGTTATGCTGTGGCATTTGGCTTTACAATATTGATCAATGTCAGAATAAACCAGTCAAACAGGCAGAAAAATTTCAATGTAAGGCTGCATTCCCACGAACGTATATCGGCTCGGTTTTCACTCCGAGCCGATATACGTTGTCCTCGTGTGCAGGGGGGGGCTGGAAGAGCCCAGGAGCAGGAACTGAGCTCCCGCCCCCTCTCTGCCTCCTCTCCGCCCCTCTGCACTATTTGCAATGAGAGGAGGCGGGATGTGGGCGGGGCTAAAGGGCGGGAATTAGCCCCGCCCCCATCCCACCTCTCCCCATTGCAAATAGTGCAGAGGGGCAGAGAGGAGGCAGAGAGGGGGCGGGAGCACAGTTCCTGGCCCTGGCTCTTTCATCCTCCCCCCTCTGCACATGAGGACAACGTATATCGGCTCGGCGTGAAAACCGAGCCGATATACGTTCGTGTGAACGCACCCTAATACTGCACATGCCATAAAAATACTAACGACCACTTGTCCATGAGTTTGTGAGTGCTTCTCATGCTCCGCCCCTAGTGATGTAATCGCTCTGCCCCCTGGTGTCATCAGTGAAGGTCCTACAACATATATAAAATACAGAGCCTAACCGACAGAAGAACAACAAAGTAAGGGCTCTTGGAAAAGGAGGACAAAAATAACAAAATGAGAATACAAGCCATTGTAGAAGAGAATAGAAGCCATTATTATCTCAGAAGACACAATTCAGCAGTCCTGACAGTATACACTGACCAACCTCCACCACAGACATCCGGTGAGCTAAAAGACCTGTGGTGATGTCACTGCTGTGGGAGGAACCATTGTGCAGTTCGTAGAAAGTACTATATGTGGGTTCTTCTCATGCTCTGCCCACTGTATGATGTCATTGCATCATATGATATATAAAACACAGACCCGGACCGACAGAAGAACAACAAAGTTAGGGCTCCTGAAAAGGGGAGGACAAAAATAAGACAATGAGAATACAACTAAGCTGTTATTATCTCAGACACAACTCAGCAGTCCTGTGTGGGGATCATGATTGATGTACCATGTAGCAGAGCTGTGTGTGTGAATCAGGATGTAGCAGAGCTGTGTGTGTCATGTTTAGGGTCAGACTAGAACAACGATCCGCACCACCATACTGTTAGAGATATATAAGGTAACTCACCTGCTGCACAGCGGGGTTCCTGTGAAATCGTCAGGGACACCCCGCCTGCACCTGTGGTCCGGGTGTGCCTGTAAAAAGAGCAGGAAATTTAGAAGTGATCCACTGTCATGGCAGACAGTATTTTCATGTAATAAATTTATTTGAAAACAAAAACTGAATCATTATGCATTTTTCTTGATTCAGTTTTTGTTTTCAAATAAATCTATTACATGAAAATACTGTCTGCCATGACAGTGGATCTGTTCTAAATAAAAAAATCTACAGCAGGAGCGCGGAGAGAAGCTTTTTTTCCTTTAAAATGTTTGGGGTCAGGATAGATGTAGTAAAGCTGTGTGTATGTAATGTGTGGGGATCATAATGGATGTACCATGTAGCAGAGCTGTGTGTGTGTGTGAATCAGGATGTAGCAGAGCTGTGTGTGTCATGTGTTATGTGTGTCATGTGTGGGGTCAGGATGGATGGAGTAGAGCTGTGTGTGTCATGCGTGGGAATCAAGATGGGTGTAGTAGAGCTGTGTGTGTGATGTGTGGGGATCATTATAGACGTAGCATGTACTATAGCTGTGTGTGTATGAATCAGAATGTAGCAGAGCTATAAGTGTCATGTGCTGTGTGTGTTATGTGTGGGGTCAGGATGGATGTAATAGAACTCTGTGTGTGATGTACCTTGTAGCACAGCTGTGTGGCACATTGCTCCACCAGAAACAGTGGTACTATAATTTCCTAATAATTACTAGTATATAGCCTGAACACTTCAGCACATGGTGTGTCTAAACTTTAGATTAACTTTGATGTAACTACTGCTAATTAACTAAATTATAGCACTTAATGCCAGTCTTCTGACTTAGTCTACAATAGAGAATATTTTAGCCTCCCTTCACATGAAGCGCACTTGAGAATAGCGTTTTTGCAGAATGAACAAAGTGTTTTTTTGCGTGCATCGGCGTATTTTACTGTATTTTTTGCGGCCGCAAGGCATGTTCATTTGCATGACATTTGCAAACAAAAATAAACTATTGAAATGGCTAATTAGTCTTAATGAGTTCTTTTTTCAGTGGAATTAGCAGAAATTATGAAATATAAACAACCAGTGAACAAAATGTGAGCATTTTATCTGCCTGTATCAATAGTGTGCACAAGGAGACAAGCAAACTCTGTCATCATTGGCTCCAACAACATATTGCTCTGTAAAAAGAGCCTAAATGATAGCACTCATAGAATCATAGAATGGTAGAGTTGGAAGCAACCTCCAGGGTCATCGGGACCAACCCCCTGCTCAGTGCAGGATTCATTAAATCATCCTAGATAGATATTTGTCCAGCGTTTGTTTGAACACTTCCATTGAAGAAGAACTCTCACCTCCCTCAGTAACCTGTTCCACTCATTTATCATCCTCACTGTCAGAAAGTTTTTTCTAATATCTAATTTGTGTTCCTCCCTTTCAGTTTCATCCCATTGCTTCTAGTCTTTCATTGTGCAAATGAGAATAGGGCTGATCCCTCTGCACTGTGACAGCCCTTCAGATATTTGTAGACAGTTATTGTCTTCTCTCAGCCTTCTTTTTTGCAAGCTAAACATTCTCAGATCCTTTAACCGTTCCTCATAGGACATGATTTGCAGACCGCTCACCATCTTGGTAACTCTTCTCTGAACTTGCTCCAGTTTGTCTATGTCTTTTTTAAAGTGGGGTGCCCAGAACTGGACACAGTATTCCAGATGAGATCTGACTAAGAAAGAGTAGAGGGGGATAATTACCTCACGTGATCTAGACTCTGTGCTTCTCTTAATACATCTGAGAATTGTGTTTGCCTTTTTGGCTGCTGAATCATGTTTAGTCTATGATCTATTAGTATACCCAAGTCTTTTTCACATGTGCTGCTGCTTAGCTCAATTCCTCCCATTCTGTATGTGCTTTGTTAATTTTTTTGCCCAGATGTAGGACTTTGCATTTCTCCTTGTTAAATACTATTTTGTTAGTCGCCGCCCACTTTTCAAGCTTTTCTAGATCTTTCTGAATATTCTCCCTCTCTTCCCTTGTGCTGCTAAGACCCCAGTCTTAGTGGGGCATGCAGTGTGGGCCGAAGCCCACCTGCATCAAACCTGGTGTTACCTCAGCTGTGATGGGCAATGCAATGGGATATATTTATGTACCGCCGGTGGGTTCCTGGGAAACACCCATGCTGTGGGTCCACAGGGACTTCACATTAGGGATTTGTACCTGCCAGTGTCTATGTATTAAAAACCCCGGTCAGACTGGGGCATGCAGTGTGGCCCGAAGCCCACCTGCATTAAACCTGACGTTACCTCAGCTGTGCTGGGCACTGCAATGGCATACATTTATGTACAGCCGGTGGGTTCCAGGGAGCCACCCATGCTGTGGGTGCACACGGAATTCCCATTGCAGAGTTGTACCTGCCTATTTATAAAAAACCCCGGTCTGACTGGGGCATGCAGATACCTTGACAGAATGAATAGTGTGTGGCACATGGGTTCCCCATTGCTATGCCCACGTTTGCAGCTCCTGATGGAGGTGGCACAGGATTGGATTTCTCATTGCTTCTGTACAGCATTATGGGCTATCGCTCCGCCCCTTTTAAAGAGGGTCGCTGCCTGGCCGTGCCAACCCTCTGCAGTGTGTGCCTGCGGTTCTTCTTCATGGCAGACGCACTTATAAATAGACATGAGGGTGGTGTGGCTATGAGGCCAGCATGTGGCATGAGGGCAGCTGAAGGCTGTGCAGGGACACTTTGGTGTGCGCTGTGGACACTGGGTTGTGCGGGGGGGTTGGGCAGCATGTAACCCAGGAGAAGTAGCAGCGGAGTGTCATGCAGGCAGTGATTGTGCTTTGTTGGAGGTAGTGTGGTGCTTAGCTAAGGTATGCCTTGCTAATGAGGGTTTTTCAGAAGTAAAAATTGTTGGGAGGGGGGGCGCCCACTCTTGCCGCTATTGTGGCTTAATAGTGGGACCTGGGAACCTGAAATGCAGCATAACATGTAGCCCCTTGCCTGCCCTATCCGTTGCTGTGTCGTTCCCATCACTTTCTTCTTTTAGGGATTGTTAACGATTGAGCTTTGAGAAACTCATTATGCTATTTTTCTCAACCTTCTTGGACATTTCTGTTTTTAAGAACATCCAGCCTTTGGATTCTTCCTACCCTCTTTCATTAAAATTCGGAGGAAGAGCAGCTGGACGATGTTAAAGTTCATTAAAATCTGCCTTTCTGAAATCCAACCTTGAGGTCTGATTTTTCTCAGGTCTTCCACCTCTTTTTATTCATAATTCAAGAATAGCATGGTTACTGCCTCCTAAGGTCCCAGCCACTGTTACTTCCTCAACCATTCCCTCCCTGTTGGTAAGAATTAGGTCCAAGATTGCAGATACCCTTGCTTTCTTTTCTACCCTTTGGAAGATTAAGTTGTCAGCAGGAGCGGATAAGAATGTGTTGGATCCATTACTTTTACCTGAGAGAGATTCCAAACAAATGTCTGGATAATTAAAATCTCCCATAATCACTATGTCATGTTTTATTGAGAGCTTGGCTATCTGATGTAGAAAGAGTTCATCTATACCTTCTGCTTGTACAGGTGGCCTATAGTAAATGCCTACAATGGTGTCCTTTCTGTTGTTCTCTCCTTGTATTCTTACCCAAACAGTTTCTACAGAACTCCCATGCTCTGAAGCTTGAATCTCTGTGGAGACAAATGTTTTCCTAACATACAACGCAACACCTCCTCCCCTTATTTTTGGTCTGTTTCTTATAAATAAGTTGTTTCCTTCAAGCCTTGTGTATCATTATACCAAGTTTCTGTGATGTCTATGACATCATATTTCTCTTCCTGTGTTAGGAGCCCCAATTCTCCCTGTTTGTTTCCCATGCTCTGTGCATATGTGTAGAAACATTTTAGTTTGTGATTGGTGTCTCTTGCTCCTCTACTTTCCCTTCAAATTTTTTGTATTTGTTCTTTCTTTTAACTTCTGATAGCAAGGTTCTCAAATAAGAAAGACAAAAAGAAAATCAATGCGCTTAGACTTAAAATAAGCCCAGGGAATCGGAGATTACTCACTCAGGAAAGGGGAGGAAAAACAGCATGGAGCTGAATGTGCACTCCCCTCTAAATATCCATGATCACCTATCAACAGTGGTGATGCATGAAGTCCACGGCTTCTTCAAACGATGGGATTCCAAATTTTATTACCAGGAAAAAACAGATATAAAAAGCAGGCCCTCGGGTGAGGCCTCAACACGCAACACGATTTTGCTGTTTTCAGTACAGCCTTTTTCAAGCATAAAATCACAAAAAACGCAAGAACTGCTTGAATACAGAAAAGCACTTACATTTCAGAGAGATGGAGAACAATCTGATGGTGGACGCTGCAATTGTGGGGAGTTCCAATGACATGGACAGCGGCAAGGAATCATGTGACTACGCAATGACGTACTACTGGAACGCAACGTGCGTTCCAAGGCTAATGCAAGGAAACTATGAGAGATGGGCGCTGCCATTGTGGGGCATTTCGATAACATGAACAGTAGCAAGGAATCATGTGAAGACACAATGACACTCTGCTGGAAAGCTACATTCGTTCAAGGGCTAGTGGAAGGGAACTCTTTGAGAAATGAGAGGTCGCGTGATTCGTAATGATCCATAGTAATGTGACAAGATACAGGTCACATGATTGCTGCTAGGAATGCTCCATGCGTTAAAAAATAAAAAAAGGGTATGAAATTGTATGGAAAAATGGAATAGAGAATATATACCTTGATTCTTAATCAAGGAAAATTGGAATAAAAACTAGAAATGTTTTAATACCAGAGGGTCATGAGGATTCTTAGTCATACATCATGTGACCCTTACCGCCTTCCTCGTTTTGCATACTCATCGCTGAATAAAAGAGTATTATTACTGTGTGCTTCCTCTATGCATAAGTCCTGATGTGTCAACCTTAAAAATTATACATTATGTATTACAATGTGACTTTATAAAAATTGAGCAATACTACATACTCATCAATGAATAAAAGAGAAATATTACTGTTTGCTTAATCTATGCAAAAGTCCTGATGTGTCAACCTTAAAATGTATACATTATGTATTACAATGTGACTTAATGAAAATCGAGTTATACTTGATATAAATATTTAAATAACAATTAAGAAATAAATATGCTGTTTTTCCTCCCCTCTCCTGATTTAGTAATCTCCGATTCCCTTGGCTTATTTTAAGTCTGAGCGCATTGATTTTCTTTTTGTCTTTCTCATTTGGTTTACCCCCACCTATGGATGGGGTTTTTTCTTTTTTACATGCAGCTCTTCTTTGGGTGGATTAAGGGAAGATCGGTGAGAACCACCCTTCCTTTTCATTCTTTACTAAAGTTCTCAAATGTATTAATTAGTTGTATATTTTTACCTGGCCTTTCACTTCACTTCCCATATTGTTCTAGTTTAAAACTCTACTGATGAGTAAAGCAAGGTGCCCACCAAATATATGCTTACCTGTTCTTGTAAGGTGCAACCGGTCTCTAGCAAGCAGTCCATCGTATAGGTAATTCACTCCATGGTCTAGGAATCCAAATCTTTGCTGACGGCACCATCAACGTAGCCAGTTGCTCACCTCTGGAATCCTGTTCCATCTTCTTATTCCATGGCCATACACTGGGAGGATAGATGAGAAGACCACCTGTGCTCCTAGTTCCTTCACCTTCTTTTCGAGGTCTTCAAAGTCTCTGCAGATAGTTGCAAGGTCCTTTTTTGCAGTGTCATTTGTCCCTACATGTATTAGTAGGAATGGGTGATGTTCTGTGGGACTGAAGAGTCTTGACAGCCTATCTGACACATCTTTGATTTGTGCATCTAGAAGACAGCACACCCCTCGTGAGGTGTCAGGTCTGCAGACAGCGTCCTTTGTTCCTCTCCATAGGGAATCCCCCCACAACCACCACTCTCCTTTTCTTCTTTGCAACAGCACTTTTTCTTCATTCAAGAGGACTCTGTGTGCTTACTACACAGCTCTTTGTGGGTAGAGTCATTTCTTGCTGTACCTCTTCCTCCTCTGCTCTTTGTGGGTAGAGTCATTTCTTGCTGTACCTCTTTCTCCTCTGGTCTTTGTGGGTAGAGTCATTTCTTGCTGCACCTCTTTCTCCTCTGCTCTGTTCTTTTCCCTATCAATTTTTATTAGTATTTTCAAATAAAACAACATACGATATAATAAGCATTGATTCCTCATGAGAGCAAAAAACAAAGAGATTTATGTTGATGGGTGATTGAGCATCTTTAAACATAACACTTTATACGCTACTTGGCTTCAATGCACCAGTTAGAACACCTTATAATTTTCATCATAAAATTACATAGCAATAGGTAACTAATGCGATACAAGATGAGGGGAAAGGGGGGGGGGTTAAGAAGGGGGGAAAGGAGAGAGGGGATAGGGAGGGTCTGGGGATATATCGTGTGTAGAAGTCTTAAGTTATCTTGACTTACCAAACATTTCTTGTTCACCAACCCTCAGCCTTATTTTACCAGTCCCCTGGGACATTACTTGGTTACTTGCATCAAGCAAGTACTTACTACTGTAAGGAAGTTGCTTCTGTCAAAGTATCTACCATATGATCGGGCAGGGCTGGAATCTCACAGCTATCTTTACTCAACGCCCTCTGCTCGCAGTCCTGTAGTGACGACACCCATTCGGTGGATTGATATCTACCTGGATCATAGAGTGATAGGGGCTCATAGTATACGCTTCCACAGCTCCCATTTTTTGATGAATTTATCATGCGTTCCTCTTTTTCAACTGGTTAGTTCCTCCAAATTATATAGGAGATCGACTTTCTCTCTCCATTGGTTCATTAGAGGTAGAGTCCTCTGTTAACCATAGGGTTGGGATCAATGCTTTAGCTACATCGATGAGAAGCACGATCAGACTATTTCTGAGGGTGTGAAAAGCTGACGACGGTCTCCCTAAGAAGATTATTTCGGCTGATAGAGCGAAATCCGGTTTTATGCTCTTGATTGACCTCTCAATTCCGTTCCAAAAGGTAGAAAGGACTGGGCATTCCCACCAGATGTGGAGGTATGATTCTGTTGCCGAGTCACACCTCCAGCACCTGTCGTGGGGGGCTAGCTTATGAGCAAATAGCCATTGGGGTTTCCTGTACCACCTAGATAATAATTTGTAATGGCTTTCTTGGAGGAGAACGCAAGGTGAGAGGCCAAAAGCCATACGTAGGATGGTTTTTGTGTCTGATGTAGAAAGCGAGATACCCAGTTCCCTTTTCCATGAACTGAGGAATACCGGTTTTGATATTTTCGGTGGGGAGACAAAGTTTGCCAAGAAGTGTTTTATTTCTTTGTGTTCTGGGGCGTCTTCGCGAAATAGTTTCTCAAATGGGGTGGTCGGTCTAGTGGACCTATATTTCTTTCTGAATTCTTCTATTATTTTTGTGGTGTGAGCATTTTTAAGAAATGACAGCTGGAGTTCCAGGAGAACAGTTTGAATCACTTCCGACGGCTTTTTGTTTGCTAGTAACTGAATGTCCTCTATTTTACAGCCTGAGGCCTTAGTCAGACGGGCGTTTTTAGCCGTGATTTGCGCATGCGCATGCGACCGGCGATTTTATAAAACCATTGCTTTGCAATGGTATCGGACACATGAGTGCTTTTTATGCACTCGTCCGATAAATTATAGAACAGAAATCGCAGATCGCACCTATCTGCGATCTGCGATTCCTGTTCTCTTCTCTATATGCGCTCAATGGGGCCGGCGGCAGCAGCGCCGACCCCATTGAGAACATATAGAAGACAAATCATTCTTCTCTGCCACAGCTGTAACAGCTGTGACAGAGAAGAACGATGTTTGCCCATTGAATTCAATGGAGCCGGCAATACAGCCGCTCCATTGAAAGCAATGGGCTGCCGGCGTGCGCGGGGTGAATTGTCGGGAAGGGCTTAAATATATAAGCCCTTCCCTGCAATTCATCCTAAAATGTGTTAAAATAAAAAAAAATTGTATACTCACCTTTCCGCTGCAGCCGGAGTCCAGCCGCGGCCGCTGTCAGTTCTCCTGAACTGCTTCTCGGCACTATTCAGCCAGCGGGGCTTTAAAATCCCCGCCTGCTAAATGATCTGCCTCTGATTGGTCACAGCCCTGACCAATCAGAGGCAGGTTTCACTCACACACCCATTCATGAATTCATGAATGGGTGAGTGACTGCTGCCTCTCAGCGCTGAGCCAATCAGGGGCAGGTCTGACTCACATCCATTCATGAATTCATGAATGGGTGTGAGTGAGACATGCCTCTGATTGGCTTAGCGCTGAGCCAATCAGGGGGCAGGTCTGACTCACACCCCCTTCACACCCACTGCAGGACGGCCGCGCGGAGCTCCGGCTGCCGGGAGAAGGTGAGCATATATATATTTTTTATTTTTACACATTTTAGGATGAATTGCAGGGAAGGGCTTATATATTTAAGCCCTTCCCGACAATTCATCCCGGGCTCGCCCGCAGCGCATTGCTTTAAATGGAGCCGGCCCTATTGCCGTCTCCATTGAATGCAATGCGCTGGACAGCTCCGGCCCGTTTCTAATGAAATGCGGCTAGGAGCAGATTTGCGGGCGATTTGCGGGCGATTTGCGCGCACCGGTCACGCGATTTGCGGATGCGCATCCGTCATGCGATCCGCAAATCGCGTGAAAAAACGCCCGTGTGACTAAGGCCTGAGAGTTTGGCCCGGATACTCCTAATTGCAGGATCTGTCGGGATACCTAATAAGTTGCATATCGTACCAACTGGAGCTATCGGAGAAGGTTCTGGTGCTAGTGCGCTACTTAGTGTTGCCCAGGTCTCGCAGGGGCCCCTCAGCAACGGATCATAGTCCCTGAATTTGTATGAACTTTTGGGTGGGCTCCAGAGATCCTCCAGCAATGTCTCGCCATGTGTGGCTCTGGCCAGCTGTTGCAAGATAGGATCTCTTGTTGGGTTTACCAGCTCGAACCTGTAGTTTAGCTGTATGGATCTGTAGATGTCGCGGACACAGGGCATATCTATTCCACCCTCCCATCTCCTTTTCAATAATAGAGTATGGGCCAGTCGTGGTCTTTTTTGTTTCCAAATGTAACTCGAAAATCCCTCCCGGAGGGATTGGAAAAAGGCACCTGGAATAAAGATTGGGAGCATACGTAGCTTATACGTGATTATGGGTACGACATATGATTTTAGGATATTTTTTTCTCCCAAACCAAGAAAGGTATGGGAGGTCGTATGAATGGAGGAGATTTTTAATGTGTGTTAAAAGCAGTTGGAAGTTGCTGGTATACAGGTTTTCAGCTTTCTTGGTGATTTTAATACCTAGGAAATCTATAGTATTTTCTGACCAGGTAAAGGGAGAATGGGTCTTAAGCGTTTTGCTACTCTCACGTGGGATGGATACACTGAGTATGGTTGATTTGGAGAAATTTATCTTGAAGTCAGAGATGGAACTAAAGGTCTCGAGGAGTGACACTAAGTTTGGTATACCCTTAGTAGGGTTTGACACTAGAAACATGATGTCATCCGCAAATGCAGCTAAAGAAAGTGTCTCCTGTCCTATTGTAAATCCTTCTATGTCCGGATGTTGTCTCACTCCCTGCAAGAGAGGTTCTATAGCGAGCACAAATAGGGATGGTGATAGGGGGAAACCTTGGCGAGTACCATTGCAAATGTTAAACGGCAAGGAAAGAGTATTGTTAATCCTTAATCTTGCATAAGGATCCTTATATAAGGAGAAAATTGCTGAGATCAGTTGGCGTGGAAGGTTATATCGAGTTAGGACTCTCTCTAGGTATGACCAGTTAACACGGTCAAAAGCTTTTTCAGCGTCTGTCCCAATAAGGACTATAGGTATTTTATGTTTTTGCGCAAATCTCATTGCATGGAGCAATCTGTAGCTATTGTCTTTCCTCTATCTTCCTTTTATAAAGCTGGTTTGTTCTTTGTTAATTAATTTGGGGAGCAAATCTAATTTTTTGGCGAGTAATTTTTCCCAGAGTTTTACATCCAGGTTAATTAAGGATATCGGTTTGTAATTGGCGCAATGTTCGGGATCTTTATTGTCCTTATGTATGAGGGTTACGTGAGCTTCTAATGATTGTTAGGGGAGACTATCACCCTGTAATAGTGAGTTGAATACGTCTGTCAATCTAGGAATTAGGATTTTCTTGAAGGTTTTGTAGTAGTGAGCGGATAAAACCGTCGGGGCGAGGGCTTTTGCCTGTTGGGCAGGATGTAATCAGTTCCTCGACTTCTTCTTCTGTCACTTGTGAGACCAGGGACTGAGCATCAGTCTCTTCTATTTTTGGAAGTTTTAATGTGTTCAGGAAGGAATCTATATTATCCTTTAGCTGTGCTTGGTCATCTACTTTGGGATCATCTCTCATCTTGTAAAGTTTAGCGTAAAACGTTTGAAAAACCTTGGCTATCTCCTGGGAGGATGTCACCGTTTTACCTGTATTATCTTTGACCGAAATAATCTGATTTCTAGATCGGGCTTTTTTGAGTAAAGTGGTCATAAATTTGCTCCCCTTATTGCCCTGTATAAAGAGTGTCTGTTTTAGGGTGCATTCACACGAATGTATATCGGCTCGGTTTTCACGCCGAGCCGATATACGTTGTCCTCATGTGCAGGGGGGGGAGGATGGAAGAGCCAGAAGCAGGAACTGAGGCTCCTGCCCCCTCTCTGCCTCCTCTCCGCCCCTCTGCACTATTTGCAATGAGAGGAGGCGGGACGGGGGTGGGGCGAAGGTGCGGGAATTAGCCCCGCCCCCGTCCCACCTCTCCCCATTGCAAATAGTGCAGAGGGGTGGAGAGGAGGCAGAGAGGGGGCGGGAGCACAGTTCCTGGCCCTGGCACTTTCATCCTCCCCCCTCTGCACACGAGGACAACGTATATCGGCTCGGCGTGAAAACCGAGCCGATATACGTTCCTGTGAATGCACCCTCAGGAAGAGGTGTTTTTTGTTGAACCTTGACCGTAGGAGAAGACCGAGTTCCCGGCGCTTATTAGTAAGTTCTTCTAAGCTGCTTTTAGCCTGTGAGAGTTTAGCGATTCGCTCTAATTTCGCAATTTGGGACAATAAAGTGGCTATCTCTTGTTGTTGTGCTTTTTTGGTTCTAGAACCTAGGGCTATCAAAGTGCCTCTCATGAAGGCCTTGTGGGCTTCCCATATCAGCGGGGGTTTTAGATCCTTATCGTTGTTTAGGCGAAAGTATTCCTCTAATAAGTCTGTGAGCTTGGTATTTTCATCCATATTATCCAATAAGCCCTTTCACAGTAACAGACTAAAACCTAAAAGATTCTTTATTAGGGATACTCTTAAAAAAACATATATGGGCTGACATACATACACAACGTAGAAAACGAAGGATAAATGAATACCCTTTCTCGACAGTAGCCTCCACTTTATTAATATATATGAAGGCCACCTTCTACGCACTACCAAAAGTGCACAAGGGCACTAATCCCATCAAACGTTGCCCTATTGTTTCTGGGGTGAACAATCTTACTCAGAATGTTAGCACATATATCGATAAGATTCTACGCCCATATGTTCTGTCCCTAAGATCTTATGTTAGAGACACCATGGATGTCCTTCGGCTACTCGAAGGCATCACGAAAGAACCTGATGTCTTGCTAGCATCTCTCGATATTGAATCACTTTATAGTTCAATCCCCCACGAAGGTGGACTATCGGCAGTAACCTTTTTTCTTCAACAGAGAGGATCACACTTTAACAGCCAATACCAATGTGTCGTAGACCTCCTTGAGTTCATCTTAAAACACAATTATTTTGTGTTTGACTCCGAGTACTTCCACCAGCTCAGGGGTACAGCGATGGGGATGCCATGTGCCCCATCTTATGCAAATCTGTACCTGGGCTGGTAGGAGGAAAGGGTCATCTATAAGAATCCTCATATTATTCTTTGGTTGCATTTCATAGACGACATCCTCGTTCTTTGGAAGGGTACTCCCACATCATTTGAGACCTTTGTGGATGATCTAAATAAGAATACCTTGAATTTACGCGTTACCAGTGAAATCAACTCCACAACACTACCCTTCCTGGATCTGCGGATCCAAAAGAATGAGGATGGGACTATTTCATCTTCTCTGTTTCGTAAATCAACGGCCACAAACAGCCTGCTAGGGTGCCACAGCCATCATCCGACGCCCTTGAAACGCGGTATACCGAAGGGTCAATTCCTTCGCTTGCGGCGAAACTGTTCGGATGAGGACGCCTTCCTCGTTGAGGGTAAAAAATTGATCAAACGGTTCACAACGAGAGGTTATCCCGAGGATGTGGTCCTTGAGGCCTACCAACATGCCTGCCAACATGCGCCCCTCTGAATCGCATTCACGGGTGATAGGCACTTACGACACAGCGTCTAGCCAGGTACGCCAGATTCTATCCCATTATTGGGATATTCTCAAGAACGATCCAGACATCAGAGACTATATTTCTCCTAAGCCCTGTATCACCTTTCGACGTAGTCATAATTTGAAAGACCACTTAGTTAAAAGTCATCTATATCCTGATGAATCAAGGCTGACATGGCTGAGATCTAACAAGCTTCCTGGCACCTTTCCTTGCCATAGCTGTGCCGCTTGCCCATTTATTCTCAAGACTAATTTCTTTACTTGTGCCGCCTCCAATCGTACTTACCAATGTCATGACTTCATCAATTGTAAGACCCGTAATATCATCTATATGGCCACATGCCCGTGTCCCAAAAATTACATAGGGAAAACAATACAACAGTTTCGACGTAGAATTCTTGGGCATGTCGGGAACATACAAAGACACGAACACCGCTTGCTGACCATATCTGGTCAGTGCATAATGGCGATGCATACACCTTGAAATTTCAAGGTATAGAACTGCTATGTACGAATGGGAGACGCGGCAATGTGGACCAGCGTCTCTTGCAAAAAGAGGCGTCATGGATATTCAGCATGAATAGTCTTCATCCATCTGGACTAGAGATGAGCGAGCACCAAAATGCTCGGGTGCTCGTTACTCGAGACGAATTTTTCGCGATGCTCGAGGGTTCGTTTCGAGTAACGAACCCCATTGAAGACAATGGGCGACTCGAGCATTTTTGTATTTATTATATCGCCGATGCTCGCTAAGATTTTAATTTGTGATAATCGGGGCAATTCAAGAAAGTGATGGGAACGACACAGCAACGGATAGGGCAGGCGAGGGGCTACATGTTGAGCTGCATATGAAGTTCCCAGGTCCCACTATTAAGCCACAATAGCAGCAAGAGTGGGCCCCCCCCCAACAACTTTTACATCTGAAAAGCCCTCATTAGCAATGCATACCTTAGCTAAGCACCACACTACCTCCAACAAAGCACAATCACTGCCTGCATGACACTCCGCTGCCACTTCTCCTGGGTTACATGCTGCCAAATCCCCCCCCCCCCACGACCCAGTGTCCACAGCGCACACCAAACTGTCCCTGCACAGCCTTCAGCTGCCCTCATGCCACGCCACCCTCATATCTATTTATAAGTGCGTCTGCCACAGGAAAAGCAGGCACACACTGCAGAGGGTTGGCACGGCTAGGCAGCGACCCTCTTTAAAAGGGGCGGGGCGATAGCCCACAATGCTGTACAGAAGCAATGAGAAATCCAATCCTGTGCCACCTCCATCTGGAGCTGCACACGTGGGCATAGCAATGGGGAACCTATGTGCCACACACAATTCATTCTGTCAAGGTGTCTGCATGCCCCAGTCAGACCGCGTTTTTTTATATATAGTCACAGGCAAGTACAACTCCGCAATGGGAATTCCGTGTGCACCCACAGCATGGGTGGCTCCCTGGAACCCACTGGCGGTACATAAATATATCCCATTGCAGTGCCCATCACAGCTGATGTAATGTCGTGCTTAATGCAGGTGGGCTTCGGCCCACACTGCATGCCCCAGTCAGACTGGGGTTCTTTAGAAGTGGAAACAGATGCATTTACAACTCCCTGTGGACCCACAGCATGGGTGGCTCCCGGGAACCCACCGGCGGTACATAAAAATATCCCATTGCATTGCCCATCACAGCTGAGGTAGTAATGTCATGTTTAATGCAGGTGGGCTTCGGCCCACACTGCATGCCCCAGTCAGACTGGGGTTCTTTAGAAGTGGAAACAGATGCATTTACAACTCCCTGTGGACCCACAGCATGTGTGGCTCCCTGGAACCCACCGGCGGTACATAAAAATATCCCATTGCATTGCCCATCACAGCTGAGGTAGTAATGTCATGTTTAATGCAGGTGGGCTTCGGCCCACACTGCATGCCCCAGTCAGACTGGGGTTCTTTAGAAGTGGACACATGCAGTTACAACTCCCTGTGGACCCACGGCATGGGTGGCTCCCTGGAACCCACCGGCGGTACATAAATATATCCCATTGCATTGCCCATCACAGCTGAGGTAGTAATGTCATGTTTAATGCAGGTGGGCTTCGGCCCACACTGCATGCCCCAGTCAGACTGGGGTTCTTTAGAAGTGGAAACAGATGCATTTACAACTCCCTGTGGACCCACAGCATGGGTGGCTCCCAGGAACCCACCGGCGGTACATAAAAATATCCCATTGCATTGCCCATCACAGCTGAGGTAGTAATGTCATGTTTAATGCAGGTGGGCTTCGGCCCACACTACATGCCCCAGTCAGACTGGGGTTCTTTAGAAGTGGAAACAGATGCATTTACAACTCCCTGTGGACCCACAGCATGGGTGGGTGCCAGGAAGCCACCGGCGGTACATAAATATATCCCATTGCATTGCCCATCACAGCTGAGGTAGTAATGTCATGTTTAATGCAGGTGGGCTTCAGCCCACACTGCATGCCCCAGTCAGACTGGGGTTCTTTAAAAGTGGAAACAGATGCATTTACAACTCCCTGTGGACCCACAGCATGGGTGGGTGCCAGGAAGCCACCGGCGGTACATAAATATATCCCATTGCATTGCCCATCACAGCTGAGGTAGTAATGTCATGTTTAATGCAGGTGGGCTTCGGCCCACACTGCATGCCCCAGTCAGACTGGGGTTCTTTAGAAGTGGAAACAGATGCATTTACAACTCCCTGTGGACCCACAGCATGGGTGGCTCCCTGGAACCCACCGGCGGTACATAAAAATATCCCATTGCAGTGCCCATCACAGCTGATGTAATATCGTGCTTAATACAGGTGGGCTTCGGCCCACACTGCATACCCCAGTCAGACTGGGGTTCTTTAGAAGTGGAAACTGATGCATTTACAACTCCCTGTGGACCCACAGCATGGGTGGGTGCCAGGAAGCCACCGGCGGTACATAAATATATCCCATTGCATTGCCCATCACAGCTGAGGTAGTAATGTCATGTTTAATGCAGGTGGGCTTCGGCCCACACTGCATGCCCCAGTCAGACTGGGGTTCTTTAGAAGTGGAAACATATGCATTTACAACTCCCTGTGGACCCACAGCATGGGTGGCTCCTGGGAACCCACCAGCGGTACATAAAAATATCCCATTGCATTGCTCATCACAGCTGAGGTAGTAATGTCATGTTTAATGCAGGTGGGCTTCGGCCCACACTGCATGCCCCAGTCAGACTGGGGTTCTTTAGAAGTGGAAACAGATGCATTTACAACTCCCTGTGGACCCACAGCATGGGTGGCTCCCTGGAACCCACCGGCGGTACATAAAAATATCCCATTGCATTGCCCATCACAGCTGGGGTAGTAATGTCATGTTTAATGCAGGTGGGCTTCGGCCCACACTGCATGCCCCAGTCAGACTGGGGTTCTTTAGAAGTGGACACATGCAGTTACAACTCCCTGTGGACCCACGGCATGGGTGGCTCCCTGGAACCCACCGGCGGTACATAAATTTATCCCATTGCAGTGCCCATCACAGCTGATGTAATGTCGTGCTTAATGCAGGTGGGCTTCGGCCCACACTGCATGCCCCAGTCAGACTGGGGTTCTTTAGAAGTGGAAACAGATGCATTTACAACTCCCTGTGGACCCACAGCATGGGTGGCACTCTGGAACCCACCGGCGGTACATAAAAATATCCCATTGCATTGCCCATCACAGCTGAGGTAGTAATGTCATGTTTAATGCAGGTGGGCTTCGGCCCACACTGCATGCCCCAGTCAGACTGGGGTTCTTTAGAAGTGGAAACAGATGCATTTACAACTCCCTGTGGACCCACAGCATGGGTGGCTCCCTGGAACCCACCAGCGGTACATAAAAATATCCCATTGCATTGCCCATCACAGCTTAGGTAGTAATGTCATGTTTAATGCAGGTGGGCTTCGGCCCACACTGCATGCCCCAGTCAGACTGGGGTTCTTTAGAAGTGGAAACAGATGCATTTACAACTCCCTGTGGACCCACAGCATGGGTGGGTGCCAGGAAGCCACCGGCGGTACATAAATATATCCCATTGCATTGCCCATCACAGCTGATGTAATGTCGTGCTTAATGCAGGTGGGCTTCGGCCCACACTGCATTCCCCAGTCAGACTGGGGTTCTTTAGAAGTGGAAACAGATGCATTTACAACTCCCTGTGGACCCACAGCATGGGTGGCTCCCTGGAACCCACCGGCGGTACATAAAAATATCCCATTGCATTGCCCATCACAGCTGAGGTAGTAATGTCATGTTTAATGCAGGTGGGCTTCGGCCCACACTGCATGCCCCAGTCAGACTGGGGTTCTTTAGAAGTGGAAACAGATGCATTTACAACTCCCTGTGGACCCACAGCATGGGTGGCTCCCTGGAACCCACCGGCGGTACATAAATATATCCCATTGCAGTGCCCATCACAGCTGATGTAATGTCGTGCTTAATGCAGGTGGGCTTCGGCCCACACTGCATTCCCCAGTCAGACTGGGGTTCTTTAGAAGTGGAAACAGATGCATTTACAACTCCCTGTGGACCCACAGCATGGGTGGGTGCCAGGAAGCCACCGGCGGTACATAAATATATCCCATTGCATTGCCCATCACAGCTGAGGTAGTAATGTCATGTTTAATGCAGGTGGGCTTCGGCCCACACTGCATGCCCCAGTCAGACTGGGGTTCTTTAGAAGTGGAAACAGATGCATTTACAACTCCCTGTGGACCCACAGCATGGGTGGCTCCCTGGAACCCACCGGCGGTACATAAAAATATCCCATTGCATTGCCCATCACAGCTGAGGTAGTAATGTCATGTTTAATGCAGGTGGGCTTCGGCCCACACTGCATGCCCCAGTCAGACTGGGGTTCTTTAGAAGTGGAAACAGATGCATTTACAACTCCCTGTGGACCCACAGCATGGGTGGGTGCCAGGAAGCCACCGGCGGTACATAAATATATCCCATTGCATTGCCCATCACAGCTGAGGTAGTAATGTCATGTTTAATGCAGGTGGGCTTCGGCCCACACTGCATGCCCCAGTCAGACTGGGGTTCTTTAGAAGTGGACACATGCAGTTACAACTCCCTGTGGGCCCACGGCATGGGTGGCTCCCTGGAACCCACCGGCGGTACATAAATATATCTCATTGCAGTGCCCATCACAGCTGATGTAATGTCGTGCTTAATGCAGGTGGGCTTCGGCCCACACTGCATACCCCAGTCAGACTGGGGTTCTTTAGAAGTGGAAACATATGCATTTACAACTCCCTGTGGACCCACAGCATGGGTGGGTGCCAGGAAGCCACCGGCGGTACATAAAAATGTCCCATTGCATTGCCCATCACAGCTGATGTTACGTAAGCTGAAATGCAGGTGGGCAAAAAATTAATTGGATTACACTGTAGGCGAGGGCCCACAAAAATTGGTGTACCAACAGTACTAATGTACCTAAGAAAAATTGCCCATGCCCAACCAAGAGGGCAGGTGACACCCATTAATCGCTTTGGTTTATGTGGCTTAATTGGTAACTAGGCCTGGAGGCAGCCCAGTTAAAATAAAAATTGGTTGAGGTGAAAGTTTCAACGCTTTAATGAGCATTGAAACGTATAAAAATTGTTTAGAAAAATTATATGACTGAGCCTTGTGGGCCTAAGAAAAATTGCCCGTTCGGCGTGATTATGTTAGGTTTCAGGAGGAGGAGGATGAATATTATACACAGATTGATGAAGCAAAAAGGTCCCCGTTTTGGATGGTGATAGAGAGCGATGCTTCCATCCGCGGGTGCAGCCTACGTATTGTTTATGTATCGCTGCTGTCCGCTGATGGAGAAGAGAAGTCTGGGGAAATCCAGGCTTTGTTCATCTTGATGAGTGTAAGCCTGTCGGCACTGTCGGTTGACAGGTGGGTACGCTTATCCATGATGATTCCCCCAGCCACACTAAACACACTCTGACAAGACGCGAGCCGCAGGACAAGCAAGCACCTCCAGGGCATACAGCGCGAGTTCAGGCCACGTGTCCAGCTTCGACACCCAGTAGTTGTAGGGGGCAGAGGCATCACCGAGGACGGTCGTGCGATCGGCTACGTACTCCCTCACCATCCTTTTACCGTGCTCCCGCCAACTCAGCCTTGACTGGGGACCGGTGACACAGTCTTGCTGGGGAGCCATAAAGCTGTCAAAGGCCTTAGAGAGTGTTCCCCTGCCTGCGCTGTACATGCTGCCTGATCTCTGTGCCTCCCCTGCTACCTGGGCCGCGGAAATGCGCCTTCGACCACTAGCGCTGTCGGATGGGAAGTTTACCATCAGTTTGTCCACCAGCGCCCTGTGGTATAGCATCATTCTCGAACCCCTTTCCTCTTCGGGAATGAGAGTGGAAAGGCTCTCCTTATACCGTGGGTCGAGCAGTGTGTACACCCAGTAATCCGTAGTGGCCAGAATGCGTGTAACGCGAGGGTCACGAGAAAGGCATCCTAACATGAAGTCAGCCATGTGTGCCAGGGTACCTGTACGCAACACATGGCTGTCCTCACTAGGAAGATCACTTTCAGGCTCCTCCTTCTCCTCCTCCTCTGGCCATACACGCTGAAAGGATGACAGCCAAGCTGTATCTGTACCCTCAGCAGTGGGCCAAGCTGTCTCTTCCCCCTCCTCCTCATGCTCCTCCCCCTCTTCCTCCTCCTCCTCCTCCTCTGGCCATACACGCTGAAAGGATGACAGGCAAGCAGCATCTGTCCCCTCAGCAGTGGGCCAAGCTGTCTCTTCCCCCTCCTCCTCATGCTCCTCCCCCTCCTCCTCAACGCGCTGAGATATAGACATGAGGTTGCTCTGACTATCCAGCGACATACTGTCTTCCCCCGCCTCCGTTTCTGATTCCAAAGCGTCTGCCTTTATGCTTTGCAGGGAACTTCTCAAGAGGCATAGCAGAGGAATGGTGACGCTAATGATTGCAGCATCCCCGCTCAGCATCTGGGTAGACTCCTCAAAGTTTCCAAGGACCTGGCAGATGTCTGCCAACCAGGCCCACTCTTCTGTAAAGAATTGAGGAGGCTGACTCCCACTACGCCGCCCATGTTGGTGTTGGTATTCCACTATAGCTCTAC
This sequence comes from Eleutherodactylus coqui, assembly GCF_035609145.1. Lineage (NCBI taxonomy): Eukaryota > Metazoa > Chordata > Amphibia > Anura > Eleutherodactylidae > Eleutherodactylus > Eleutherodactylus coqui. The sequence continues at coordinate 118,716,034 of NC_089849.1, forward strand.
GCTGCTCATAGAGCCTGGCCAACATGTGGAGCGTAGAGTTCCACCGTGTGGGCACGTCGCACAGCAGTCGGTGCACTGGCAGATTAAACCGATGTTGCAGGGTGCGCAGGGTGGCAGCGACCGTGTGGGACTTGCGAAAATGTGCAGAGTCGGCGCACCTTTCCGAGCAGGTCTGACAAGCGTGGGTAGCTTTTCAGAAAGCGCTGAACCACCAAATTAAAGACGTGGGCCAGGCATGGCACGTGCGTGAGGCTGCCGAGCTGCAGAGCCGCCACCAGGTTACGGCCGTTGTCACACACGACCATGCCCGATTGGAGGCTCAACGGCGCAAGCCAGCGGTCGGTCTGCTCTGTCAGACCCTGCAGCAGTTCGTGGGCCGTGTGCCTCTTCTCTCCTAAGCTGAGTAGTATCAGCACGGCCTGCTGACGCTTGCCCACCGCTGTGCTGCCGTGCCGCGCGACACCGACTGCTGGCGACGTGCTGCTGCTGACACATCTTGATTGTGAGACAGAGGCTGCGTAGGAGGAGGAGGAGGGTGGTTTAGTGGAGGAAGCATACACTGCGGCAGATACCACCACCGAGCTGGGGCCTGCAATTCTGGGGGTGGGTAGGACGTGAGCGGTCCCAGGCTCTGACTCTGTCCCAGCCTCCACTAAATTCACCCAATGTGCCGTCAGGGAGATATAGTGGCCCTGCCCGCCTGTGCTTGTCCACGTGTCTGTTGTTAAGTGGACCTTGGCAGTAACCGCGTTGGTGAGGGTGCGTACAATGTTGCAGGAGACGTGGTCGTGCAGGGCTGGGACGGCACATCGGGAAAAGTAGTGGCGACTGGGAACCGAGTAGCGCGGGGCCGCGGCCGCCATCATACCTTTGAAAGCCTCCGTTTCCACAACCCTATACGGCAGCATCTCCAGGCTGATAAATTTGGCTATGTGCACGTTTAACGCTTGAGCGTGCGGGTGCGTGGCGGCGTACTTGTGCTTGCGCTCCAACACTTGCGCTAGCGACGGCTGGACGGTGCGCTGAGAGACATTGGTGGATGGGGCCGAGGTCAGCGGAGTTGAGGGTGTGGGTGCAGGCCAGGAGACGGTAGTGCCTGTGTCCTGAGAGGGGGGTTGGATCTCAGTGGCAGGTTGAGGCACAGGGGGAGAGGCAGCGGTGCAAACTGGAGGCGGTGAACGGCCTTCGTCCCACCTTGTGGGGTGCTTGGCCATCATATGTCTGCACATGCTGGTGGTGGTAAGGCTGGTGGTGGTGGCTCCCCGGCTGATCTTGGCGCGACAAAGGTTGCACACCACTGTTCGTCAGTCGTCTGCACTCTCAGTGAAAAACTGCCAGACCTTTGAGCACCTCGGCCTCTGCAGGGTGGCATGGCGCGAGGGGGCGCTTTGGGAAACAGTTGGTGGATTATTCGGTCTGGCCCTGCCTCTACCCCTGGCCACCGCACTGCCTCTTCCAACCTGCCCTGCTGCTGCACTTGCCTCCTCCTCTGAAGACCTGTCCTCAGTAGGCGTAGCAAACCAGGTGGGGTCAGTCACCTCATTGTCCTGCTGCTCTTCCTCTGAATCCTCTGTGCGCTCCTCCCTCAGACTTACTCCAATTACTACTACCTGAGTGATAGACAACTGTGTCTCATCGTCATCGTCCTCCTCACCCACTGAAAGGTCTTGAGACAGTTGCTGGAAGTCCCCAGCCTCATCCCCCGGACCCCAAAGGTTGGGCATCGGTCACGACAAACTCCTCCGGTGGGAGAGGAACCATTGCTGGCCATTCTGGGCAGGGGCCCGAGAACAGTTCCTGGGAGTCTGCCTGCTCCTCAGAATGTGTCATTGTAATGGAGTGAGGAGGCTAGGAGGAAGGAGGAGCAGCAGCCAGAGGATTCAGAGTTGCAGCAGTGGACGGCGCAGAATTCTGGGTGGTCGATAGATTGCTGGATGCACTTTCTGCCATCCACGACAGGACCTGCTCACACTGCTCATTTTCTAATAAAGGTCTACCGCGTGGACCCATTAATTGTGAGATGAATGTGGGGACGCCAGAAACGTGCCTCTCTCCTAATCCCGCAGCAGTCGGCTGCGATACACCTGGATCAGGAGCTCGGCCTGTGCCCACACCCTGACTTGGGCCTCCGCGTCCTCGGTCGTGTCCACGTCCTCTAGGCCTACCCCTACCCCTCAGCATGCTGTATTACCAGTAGTGCAGAAACAGAATGCTGTAATTAAATGTGCCGCTTATTGGCCTGTGGTTGGAGGCTGACTTCCCTTACGGAACGCACAGCAGAGCCAGGAAACAATTTTGCGCACGCCTGTAGTGAGACGTAGGTGCGTATGACTGAGCTAGTGGAATTTACAGCGCAGAAGCAGTCAAGTGGCCAAAGGCCAGTAGTAGGCCTTAAGTATTTTGCTTCTATTTTTTTTAAAATGCTGAGCTGATACAGCAGACAGATACTGTAGGCAGCGTATAATATTATGTATACTGTTTCCCTCTGGCGGGATGATGGCGGTGATGTAACAGAGACAGCAGACCCAGGAAACAATTTTGCGCAAGCCTGCTGTAACGCTTAGCTGTGTATTAATTAGGACTACTACCCCCAGCAGACAGATACTGTAGGCAGCGTATAATATTATGTATACTGTTTCCCTCTGGCGGGATGACGGCGGTGATGTAACAGAGACAGCAGACCCAGGAAACAATTTTGCGCAAGCCTGCTGTAATGCTTAGCTGCGTATTAATTAGGACTACTACCCCCAGCAGACACGCAGTAAACTGAAGACGGTCACAGGCAGCCCAAAAATAGTATTTTTCCCCAATTTTTTTGAAAAAGCCCACTGCCTATATAGCCTGTATATCTCTTTCCCTGCCTCACCAGTACTGGCCCTATACTCTGTACAATGACTGCAGACTGAGGACGCAATGCTCTGCACGCCCGATATACAAAAAAAAAAAATTGTGCAACACTCCTAAAAGCAGCCTCAACAGTACTGCACACGGTCATATGCGTCCCTAAGAAGGACCGTTGGGGTTCTTGAAGCCTAAAATAACTCCTAACGCTCTCCCTATAGCAGCTCCAGCATCAGCAGCACTTTCCCTAATCTTTGTCAGAATGCATCTGTGGTGAGCCGCGGGAGGGGCCGATTTATATACTCGGGTGACACCTGATCTCGCCAGCCACTCACTGCAGGGGGGTGGTATAGGGCTTGACCGTCGCAGGGGGAAGTTGTAATGCCTTCCCTGTCTTTCTATTGGCCAGAAAAGCGCGCTAACGTCTCAGAGATGAAAGTGAAAGTAACCCGAACATCGCGTGGTGCTCGCCTCTAGTAACAAGCATCTCGAACACGCTAATACTCGAACGAGTATCAAGCTCATACGAGTACGTTCGCTCATCTCTAATAAACACACAAAAAAAATATCATAAGACCTTATGCCCACGGCCGGGTCAGATTCCGACTGCGAAATATCAGACTCACTGCCCCCAAGAGACCCTATACTCACCTGTCCAGATCCACCGCGAGTGTCTCGGCTGGCAGCGCATGACATGTCGGCGCTGGGTTATGATACGGATTCCTGCTCACTGCAGAAGTATTGCGGAACGGATGGCTTCTATTGACTGCAATGGAAGCCGTCCGTGTGATCTTCCACTCAAAATAGAACGTGCTGTGATTCTTCCCCGTTGAGTGGATAATCACAGGTGATTTCCGCTTGTGGGCAGGGGAGAATCTTTTAACATAGCATGTCTATGGCCGGACATTGCAACCATAATCCGTCCGTGGGCATTGGACCTTATGGATGGCATAGTAGGTCTATTTGCACATACCGTGTCTCCCTGAAAATAAGACCCTGTATTATATTAATTTTTGCCCCAAAAGAGGCACAGGGTCTTATTTTCGCCTTTGTTAGGGTCAGTTCAGGGTTTCTGTCTCTCTGCTCCAACTTTGGACGAGCAGAAAGCAAACTGAATGCTTTCCATTCTGTCAGCATTATTTATATGTCCAAAACCAGAATGGAAGCAGACGGAAGCCTTTCCATTTTTTTGAAACCTTATTGACATCCATGGGGAGAAAATTGAATAATTTTTTGTTTTATTTCATTTTCTCCCTATCAAAAATGGAGCAGAGAGGCAAAAACTCTGAACTGACCCTAATGTAGATGTGACTAACTGACTTTTTGCACATTATGTTATGCTCTAATTATATATTTTGTTCGATGTTTGTTTATTCATTTTTTTCCCAGTTTATTTCTTTTTCATTTCACTTTTTTCGGACACTGTGTGAACGTTCGTCTTAGTTCACATTGTTGTATTTATACCAGGTTTAGCAATCCCAGTTTTTTTATTTGTTTGATTTCATTTATTTTTAAAAATGTATACCCTTTTTCTCTCTTGCGTGTTTTCTTGATTTCTTAATTTCATACATCTACTAGTTTTATCATAGTACCTCATTTTTTGGTGTTATTATTTAAGTAGCATTTCTTCACTCCAGAATATACATTCCATTCTAATCTTATATTTTATTTGCACACATTCTCACAGTATTCATTTACATGCCGCATTCATTGCTTTCAATAATGTAACAAATACTCATCTACGAGGTTACGTGGTTTCTCTCGCTGGGAACAATCACATTTTACAAATACTTATAAAATGCACAGAAGCTTCTGAAACATTCTTGGATGCCCCATTTGGTATATCAGAGATGTGATGTCTGATACGTGCTTCTAAACTGCAAGTTGTGCAACCAACATACTGAAGTTGACATGAGACACAAGTAATCAAATACACTTCATAAGGCGTGTTACTATTACTATAGTTTAATTGTCAGGACAGGGTCCGGGATAATGGAAGTCCCTGAAAAAACTCGCAACCCCTGTCCCTGCCTACTTGCCCCCTGGGCTAACCCCCAGGGCAACAACTGGGCGGCGGTCCCTACACTAAACTAGGGAAGCGGGACACGGGAACGACAAACAGACACTGGAGACAAACAAACAGTAGAATGCTCAGACTATCCGGGTCGGCAATAGGAGGGTATGCGGTACAAAGGGGTCGGGCAAAAACGAAGTCAAGTCCAGAAAGCAGAAAGTCAGAAAGCCAGGGTCACAACAGGAGTCAAACAATACACGGGTGCAGCTGGAAGACTAAACTAACACTGGCAATGCTGGAAGGAAACAGACACATTTAAATGTTATCAGAACTCCCGCCCCGGCAGCTGATTGGGGAGGGGAGCCTGACAGCAGCAGGGCCCAATCAAGGAGATGCTGGGAACACCACTCCCAGCCTTGCTGAACAGACGAATGCCGAGGAAGCACCCCCAGTAGTCATGGAAATAGGGACGCACCGCGGGGCAGCCCCCGCTGCGTCCCTAGCAACCCGGCGGCGACCAGAGTTATGGCGGCCAGGGGAGATCACTAGAACCGGGGCTCCCCTGCGCCGCACTCCTGCAACCCAGGTGGTAGGACTGGCAGTGCGGACACAGAGGCCCCGAGAGTTGCCAGTTATGACATTAATATTGAATGAATTGCATGAATTGTGATGCATTAAATGAATGTTTTGGTGATGTGCAGAACTGAACAACACCCACATTTGGAATGTCTGCATGTAAATGTCCCAGGGTGCGTGAGCCAGGTGATAGATGGACCAATATAGTTACATTCCTATGACCATTACGGAGAATATATGCAAAGGTAGGATCAATATTGCAAAACAGGTCTATATTTATTAAATATCCATCATATTTCCTAAAATTCACAACTAAATGCAGTGGAAAATACTAGCGCAATATTGTTTTACTAGAAACCTATAGTACTCTAGACTAAGTAGGTTTGCTAGTTCGTGCAAGACCCACGTAAACAACAAGAGTGTTTTAGTTCAATATGTGAAAGATAGATTAGATTCAATGAGGACCATGAGTGTGATCCAGATGGAAAAAATGAGTATAAGATTTATACAGATGAAAGAGGTAAGTTTACAGGTTCGACGCGTTTCCGTCATGTGAATGACTCATCAGGAACCTACAAATATATTGAATCAACTACTCAAACACTCTAGCCAAATTAGGCTTAGGGTAGTGTATGCTTGTGATTTGACAGTATGAGCTGGTGGAAGATCTTGCCATTGAACAGAAAATAGTTATGGGTAAGTGAGAATGCTAGAAGATCCAAGATGAATTGATTGTGTTTAGTGAAATTGCACCCTCTTTGATTCAAGAAGTGATCTACGGCCTTGAGACCCACGTCATGTAATATAGAACTATACAAAGACTCAATGTCAAGGGAGGCCAGAAAAACATCCTCCCCCACTTATAGATCATCGATGTGTCTTAGTACGTCTAGTGTATCCTGTACAAAGGAAGGAAGTGATTGTACGAACGGACGTAGTACCCTATCCTGGTACACCCCGCAGTTCTGCAACAAATTGTCCACCCCCGAGATGATAGGCCTACCTTTAAGAGGGTGGAAGCACTGTATTTTTCCAATACCCAATATTAGCTCATTCCCACCTTAGGATTGGGGCTTAGTGGTGGGTTGCCATCTAATTATCCCAAGTCCTTATAAGGTTTCAACTGGGCGTGGATTCACTAGGATTTAATCAATATTACATTATAGCAAGCATTTACCATTGCTAGTAATCTATTCTTTCAATTAATATCATCCTACCACTCCCTACCTATTTTTATTATCAATACTCCACATACCTTCTGTGCTTTCATTACCTTCCTCCATCTTCATAGGGAGCGATCATGTATAATAATGGAAAGGCTGCATTTTATGTACCCTTTTTTCAGGACCCTCATTGAGTACATATTGCCCTTATGGCATTTTCTCGATCCAGAGGTATTCTGTATTCCAGGGGTACTTGCGGTATTATCCAGGTCGGATGCGGCTGTTCTCACGCAGCCAGCGTTCTTATCTCCATAGTTACCGGTTACGTCATTCCGCTCTGACAATACACACTATAGCTGCCGGCCTCTTCGGTACTATGGCAACGTGGCACGGCGTCATCATGCACGGACGTGGTGAGGTCCTCTGTGCATAGCCACACTATATAGTTGGACTTCTCACCAGTTTGATTTAGTGGAGGCCATCATCCCATAAGCTGTCGATTGCACCCTTAGATGTGGCTCTTATTATATCCCTTTGGCTCTAGTACCAATTATTTGCTGGTCTAAAGGGAGTGGCAGGTTTATCTTAATCACGCATAGAGAAAACATACTGTCAAATCACATTGGAAGCTGATTGCTAGGTTCATTAACCAGCCAGCATCATTATCTCTAGGCTGAGGGAGATACTTCTAGATATGCCAAAATTAAATTGGTTGGGGCTTATCTAGTCAGCTAGTTATCTAGTTATCTAGTCAGCTAGAAAAATCGTACTCAGGTCCAACCGTGACCTGTCTGTACGTACATGACAAGGACCATCTAGGTCCACTCGTGTACCTCTCAGCCATATTCTTACTGGTTCCCTGTTGAAAAAACTTATTTGAATATCTCTTTCCTCATCTCCACAGGACCAGTAGAATAGTTTATGATTGTTGTTATGTCTTTCTCGTCTTGCTTGTGTTGAGACCTTACTTATTTTAAATTAATTCAATAAAAGTTAAATTTTAAGGGGATCACTTCGGTGAATAATCAACTGTAAACCTGGTCAAAGCTGTTGCGAAATGCGCATAGGGTCTGGCGGGTCAACCAGCAGCCAGATGGCCTATAACTTCAAGAAGCATTAACAGATGTTAATGCTTCTTGAGGTTGTAGGCAGTCATGTTTTTTATTGGTGGTTTTTATTTATATGGTAGCAATTGCACATTTCTGGTTCTTGACGCTGATTGATCTTCTTATCGGACCACACTGGTACCGATCTCATGACCTCATTGCCAGGTGCCAAATTGGTAGATATGGAAGCCCGTGATGAGAAGATTTGCTAGCAATTATCTATCAATAGCATGAAATCACTCCCTGTTATGTCAAGACACTTCTCCATGAGAACTCAATGAATTCTACTTTATTATCAACATTATTTAATTTGTCTATTGACTTTTTATCTTAAAATCCCAGTTACCGGCACTACAAGGCATAGGTTTTAGTCTTCTTTTTAAGGGTCAATAGTCCAATACAAGGTAAGAAACATACACTTATTGCATTCTGAAACTTAACACTTTATATTCCATGACATTTCCCCCTTGTGTTTCTTATCTTGTCCCAGAACAACAGTAAATATTTGAAGTACTTCAGTACATCCTAGCGATGTCCGTCAGCCTTTTTAATTAATTTCACTATTGTTCTGACCAATACAAGAATGATCAAAGCCGGTTGAACATAAGAGCTGGGCATAGATAGCTTTCTGTTGCATGTTTTCAGCAGATTTTGCCAATATTCAGCATATATAAGGTACTACACAACAACCTACTACTACAAAAACAATTACTATAATAGTCAAAGTAGTAAAAACAGATGTGACCCAAGCACTCCATTGTCCAAAAATGTCCTCCAGCCATGATGTAAATGGATCATGAACACCAGAATTTTAGATACTATAGATACCGGCACTACAAAGCATAGGTTTTAGCCTTCTATTTAAGGGTCAATAGTCCAATACAAGGTAAGAAACATACACTTATTGCATTCTGAAACTTAACACTTTATATTCCATGACAATCTGTTATAGGTTTATATTAAGTGACAATTTTTGGGAGGATTTTCTGGTATTACAGCATTTGCATTTTATCTGTATAGGGTTAAGTTATAGAGTTTCTATGTGCTTATTAAATTTTTTTTGATGATTGATGTAGTTCATCCACTATTTGTGTCTGCATTGTCTATTCTTAATATATTAAATATTTACTCTTATATTTCCATTTCCTTATTTTAGTCTGGTGCAGTTTTCCTTCCTGGTGTTGTATGTTTGTAGAATATGCAATTATGTAACTTGTAGGACTACGTGGGCAAACTATAGTACTATCTGACTTTTGGTACTGTAAATTTAGATATAGCCACAGTGTGGCAAAATGTCGACTCTGTATATGGACAGAGTATGACACCATATGGATATCATATGATATATGCTGATGTATAGTAATAGAGGTCTCTTGAGTGAAGGACCAGAGTTGACCATAAGACCAAGATCAAAGGCTTTCAGCAGCTGCAGCCGGTAGGGTTGAAATGGAGCTGAGGAGACCAGAGGCCCAGAGCAGGTGAGCACCAGCGCATGGGAAGAGTGGGATGCTGCCTCCTGTTACCTGAGGTGATGGGACAGGACAAAAGGTACTGTGCACTGTTAGGTGCTATGTGGCAACGGCATAGCTAGAGGGGCTGTGGAGGCATTTGTTGTAGTATGTGGGGGCCAGGGGGTCCAACAACCCATTCTGTCCCTTGCCAGGGTATTTACATAAAGGACTGCGTCAATAAACTGAATTTTTGCCTTGACTGACAGAAAGCCTAGTTACGCTGTTGCTACATATGTAGGCACAGTATTGTTGCATGTGGGCACTATTTGACATTATTGGAAGAGCTTATTAATGCGCCATAGCTGTGGTGTAAAAACTTCTAATTTTCTGAGCAAATGGTACTTGCACAAAAAATTGTGACTTTTTTGACTTTTTACGTTGGCATTGCCACAAAAAGTGTGCATGGCTTACTAGGATTGAGCATGACTGCAGACCAATAGATTTACTATGATTTACTCCAGAAACTGGTGTGAATTATAGCTGACATGTACACCAGCTCAGACTATTACCTCTTAATACTTCTATTGCTCTTCACTCCAGTACACTCTTTACTTAGCCCTGTGTATAACATGTCCATTTAAATAAATCTCCCCCAAGGTTGGTGTTATCTGAGTTTATGTAGGTACTGTATGGGTAGTACATGTGGGTACTATTTAGCTCAGTGCTTCCCAAACTCCAGTACTCATGGACCCCCACAGGTCATGTTTTCTGGATCCTCAGTATTAGGGCTTATTCACACAAGGGTAAATCGGTTGTCATTTTCACGGTCGACTGATATACGCTACCATCTGATGCATTGGATTCCAATGCATTAGATCAAACAGGCATATTCTCGTGGCTTGGGGACATTACTTCTTCGGAAGAGGAGGTTCTTTGGCCTTGGTTGCTTTCTTGCAGATTTGAACAGGCATGTGAGATGGCGGAGGATGTGCCTAAAACTAGGAGGTCCCTTGAAGTAAGAGGTGCCTAGAGGTGGTTCTGGGTTCATCCTCTGATGTCGCAGTGTTAGCGTAAGCTTAAGTGGCATTTCTACACTCTTTACGCTGACTTGAGGCACCATCCAGACAAGTTCTTCGCCTTCTTGTTGTTTCTTGTTGTTTATGTGCAATCTTTGTGTTATTCTATAAAAGTTATATTTTAAAAGGATCTAATTTCTAGTAAGGCCCCCTGTCCACGGCAGTGTATTTGCTGGCGGTAAACCGCCGGCGAATCACGCCACCCGACGCTTTTCATAGCATTGCTATGGAAAGTGGCGGCACCTGTCCACGAGTGGAGAATCATTGTGATCCTCCGCTCGCGGTGGGCAATTCGCATCATGCTGCGAATTTCCCCGATTCTCCGTGGTCAGCCTATCTATTAAATTGGGCTGACCAGTGGAGATTCAGCGGCGGCGGCTTCAGCGGCGGCGGCTCCCGCGGCGGAGCTTCACCGCAGGATACTGCATCGCCCGTGGACAGCCAGCCTAAATGCTTATGGCAGGAGCGTTTTGGATTTTGATTATAATAGGACTGGATTCTGAGCCTCTTTTTTGTCCCTTCTATATAATGTTTACAAGCACCAAGTCCATCTGAGTGGCTGTCCAATCTGGCACATAGAGTGAGATTCCAAGCAGCTGACCCCCTCTATGATTTCCATATTCCCCAACAGAGCATATACACTGGCATGAGACAACACCTTTACGTCCCACAGACCAGAAAACAGATGGTGAATTTCACCAATATTTGGCATATACAGTTAGGGCCAGAAATATTTGGACAGTGACACAAGTTTTGTTATTTTAGCTGTTTACAAAAACATGTTCAGAAATACAATTATATATATAATATGGGCTGAAAGTGCACACTCCCAGCTGCAATATGAGAGTTTCCACACCCAAATCGGAGAAAGGGTTTAGGAATCATAGCTCTGTAATGCATAGCCTCCTCTTTTTCAAGGGACCAAAAGTAATTGGACAATGGACTCTAAGGGCTGCAATTAACTCAGAAGGCGTCTCCCTCGTTAACCTGTAATCAATTAAGTAGTTAAAAGGTCTGGGGTTGATTCCAGGTGTGTGGTTTTGGATTTGGAAGCTGTTGCTGTGACCAGACAGCATGCGGTCAAAGGAACTCTCAATTGAGGTGAAGCAGAATATCCTGAGGCTGAAAAAAAAGAAAAAATCCATCAGAGAGATAGCAGACATGCTTGGAGTAGCAAAATCAACAGTCGGGTACATTCTGAGAAAAAAGGAATTCACTGGTGAGTTTGGGAACTCAAAAAGGCCTGGGCGTCCACGGAAGACAACGGTGGTGGATGATCGCCGCATACTTTCTTTGGTGAAGAAGAACCCGTTCACAACATCAACTGAAGTCCAGAACACTCTCAGGGAAGTAGGTGTATCTGTCTCTAAGTCAACAGTAAAGAGAAGACTCCATGAAAGTAAATACAAAGGGTTCACATCTAGATGCAAACCATTCATCAATTCCAAAAATAGACAGGCCAGAGTTAAATTTGCCGAAAAACACCTCAAGAAGCCAGCCCAGTTCTGGAAAAGTATTCTATGGACAGATGAGACAAAGATCAACCTGTACCAGAATGATGGGAAGAAAAAAGTTTGGAGAAGAAAGGGAACGGCACATGATCCAAGGCACACCACATCCTCTGTAAAACATGGTGGAGGCAACGTGATGGCATGGGCATGCATGGCTTTCAATGGCACTGGGTCACTTGTGTTTATTGATGACATAACAGCAGACAAGAGTAGCCGGATGAATTCTGAAGTGTACCGGGATATACTTTCAGCCCAGATTCAGCCAAATGCTGCAAAGTTGATCGGACAGCGCTTCACAATACAGATGGACAATGACCCCAAGCATATAGCCAAAGCTACCCAGGAGTTCATGAGTGCAAAAAAGTGGAACATTCTGCAATGGCCAAGTCAATCACCAGATCTTAACCCAATTGAGCATGCATTTCACTTGCTCAAATCCAGACTTCAGACGGAAAGACCCACAAACAAGCAAGACCTGAAGGCTGCGGCTGTAAAGGCCTGGTAAAGCATTAAGGAGGAAACCCAGCGTTTGGTGATGTCCATGGGTTCCAGACTTAAGGCAGTGATTGCCTCCAAAGGATTCGCAACAAAATATTGAAGAAAAAAAATTTAGTTTGGGTTATGTTTATTTGTCCAATTACTTTTGAGCTCCTAAAATGTGGAGTGTTTGTAAAGAAATGTGTACAATTCCTACATTTTCTATCAGATATTTTTGTTCAACCCTTTAAATTAAACGTTACAATCTGCACTTGAATTCTGTTGTAGAGGCTTCATTTCAAATCCAATGCGGTGGCATGCAGAGCCCAACTCGCGAAAATTGTGTTACTGTCCAAATATTTCTGGCCCTAACTGTAGCATTCCGCCATCTGACAATAATAAGGTTTCATATATTGCTGCACATTATTGTAATTACACCATAATTACTGTTGTTTGCTTAATGCCAGACTTTGATCTTATTTGTGTGGGTGTGGAATCCTATTAAAGCTCTTGGCTTATATCATAAACCTGAGAACATTAATTATTATGGAATAATCTAAAGGCTTTACAGCTCTTTATGATTACATGCTCAGATAATCTGTCCGGTTCCCTAATCTAAGACAGGTATAAACAGTTCTCACATTATTGATTTATTAATTTGTTATTTGTCATGTGCAAGGGTGTAGGTGTCGTGGAAGCAGCTCATGTGGCAGCTGTGGAGTCGCTGAAGAAGAGAAAGACTTCACTCAAGTTCACCACATGGCTTTTCCTCATCAGATCAGTTATTGATGGCCTATCCTGAATGGGACTGATGAACGTGACATCACAGAGCTGAGAAGGTGACTGCTTACTCAAGCGTCATGACCTCTTCAATCAGCTGATCGATAGGGAACACAAGCGGCAGACCAACACCAATCAGACATTGATGATCTATTCCGAGAATAGGTCATCAATATTTTAGGCCCGGAAAACCCTTTAAACTTTGAGAATTCCCTAAAATGGTATATGAAACCAGGTTTTTCAAAGTAAACAATTGCTTTAATGTTACAATGGTTGAAGAGACTGCCCTATCTCTGCTAAGGGCAGTAAGATTAGTGATCTCATTCTCCTTTATAAATCCCCATTTGCTTATGGCTAGGGTACCACAAAGATACTCATGAGAAAATTAAGGTATTACAGTATCATGTAGTGTCGTTGATAGAGATGAGCGAGCGTACTCGGATAAGCACTACTCGCTCGAGTAATTTGCTTTATCCGAGTATCGCTGTGCTCGGGGCTAAAGATTCGGGTGCCGCTGTGGCTGACAGGTGAGTCGCAGCGGGGAGCAGGGGAGAGCGGGCGGGAGAGAAGGAGAGAAAGATCTTACCTCCGTTCCTCCCCGCTCTCCCCTGCAGCTCCCCGCTCCGTGCCGGCACCCGAATCTTTAGCCCCGAGCACAGCGATACTCGGATAAAGCCAATTACTCGAGCGAGTAGTGCTTATCCGAGTACGCTCGCTCATCTCTAGTCGTTGACTATTTTCAATGGTGATGGCAACCTTCCTGTATACTGTATATATACACTGACTAATAGCAGGAATTCTTTCTCAGTGTATTAAAGTGCAGCCAAGCAGTAAGTTGTTTTTAGCACATATCAATAAAAGTTTTATTTCATTCTTCATATAAAATAAAATTGGAATGACAGAGGGTAGATGTGGCACATTAGTGGTACTGCATGTCCCTTTTGGTAACTTGGGGGTTACACACTTATACAGGAATCACCATCTTCTTCACCTCAGATGGTTGACACCATTCTTACATAGACTCTTGACAACCAGACATCATGAAAACTCTGGCATCTGCCAGTTTTATTGCACATAGCAAAGTTGTACAGCATCAACACACTGCATATGTAGTGTCCCAGAATAACATCCTGGTCCCCTCCATGATTGTCATACATGTGTTGTCTTGTGTGGATGCACTTTGCAAGGCTGTCATGTCTATTTTCTGTGTCAGAAACGCTCTTTTCTCCTTAAGGAGAGCAACTATATACTATAAACTAAGTGAGGAGACTCAAATGGCCACGCACGCTCCTCTGGGTAATATGCAAATAAGGGAGATGGAATAAATCCTCCACAGTGCCACCTATTGAAAGGCAGCATTCCTTCGAGTCAAAGTGGGACTTTTTATACAAGTCTTGTTACAATGACTGGGAATCAAAAGCAAAGCCAGACTCCATGTACATACAGCTGTTTCCAGGTTATTGCCCATCATCAGTGTACAGTAGGAGTCTGGCTTTTGCTAGTGAGAGGCCTGGGACAGGGGTCAGAAACGCTCTTTTCTCCTTAGGGAGAGCAACTATATACTATAAACTAAGTGAGGAGACTCAAATGGCCACGCACGCTCCTCTGGGTAATATGCAAATAAGGGAGATGGAATAAATCCTCCACAGTGCCACCTATTGAAAGGCAGCATTCCTTCGAGTCAAAGTGGGACTTTTTATACAAGTCTTGTTAAAATGACTGGGAATCAAAAGCAAAGCCAGACTAGGGGGCATCCCTCCCTGTCAGACTTGCAACAGACGCAGTCTGCTTTGCATCGGACCTCAGGTTTGCAGCTTCTGTAGCTACTTCAGCAGCCACTTACTCCAGCTTTCGGCAGGGAACTCAATGTGTCTAGAGGTTTTAACTCCTCCAGACAAACCCCCGTTATGCACTGCACTTCTACCGCCTGACCATGGAGAAAGTAAAGTATAGACATGGGTCACATCATGGTCACTAAACACCCGCCTCATGTGGTGCCACAATTGACCTCTCTCAACTCTAAACTCCTCCATGACTTCTTCCACGCCCTCTGATTCTGCTGGTCTCCCTCTTTCTGCTCAAACTTTGTCACAAAGGCCATAGTCTGCACACTGAACCCTAGATAGCGGGAACAGTGCCCTTTTTATTAGTACCGCCCAGTACCTCATAAACTAGGTGCATCTTTGCTTCGGTGTCCTGTTTATTAAGGCTGGTGTATGAAACTCCACTCTTAGGCCTCATGTCCACGGGGAAAATCAAGCCTGCTACGGATTCTCAATGGAGAATCCGTAGCGGGTCCCTCCTGCCCCGCGGATATGAGGCAGTAAAATCAGAATAAACTCACCTGCAGCGGGCTGTGCGTGTCTTCCCTTCTTCGCGGCCGGATCTTCTTTCTTCGGCCCGGCGGATGTGCTCGGCACGCCGGCTGCATGCCGCGCGCATGCGCCGGGCACATCCGCCGGGCCGACGAAAGAAGATCCTGCCACGAAGGAAGGAAGATCTGCATCGCCCGGAGCAGGTGAGTTTAATTCAGGCGCAGGTCTCCTGCGGATCCGGACGGCTTCCATAGGCTTCAATAGAAGCCTGCGGGAGCCGTCCCCGCGGGAGACCCGCACCTAAATGGAGCATGTCCATTTTTTTTCATGCTCCAGAATTTTTTTAATTCACTTTTATTGACCATCGGCGGGAATTTATCTCCCCGCGGGTGGTCAATGCATCCCTATGGGACGCGGATCCGCATGCGGGTGATCCGCTGCGGATTTTAATTCTTCTTTCCCTCGTGGACATGAGGCCTTAATACATTTGCCCTATTCTCCTCCTTATGGCTGATTTTTCGGATCCATAAGCGTCCCCTCTTGGGCAATCAGCTTAGAGGATTGCATTGTATGCCCTTAGGTGAGAGGGCTGTTCACTGGGTGTAAAAGCACCTACGGGCATTCTGTTATTAGGGTGAAGGGCATCCCCCTGAAATCTGTCTGTTAAAGCAGCTTTGTCGACAGGTTCTTCTGGGACAAAAGTATGTTGTGGTTGTATCCTTCCTATGGTGACTGCTATTGTCCAAGCCAGATTTAATGGGTGAGAATCTAAATATCTAAACTAGTGGGAGTGGTGAAGCCAGTTTTCATGAATTTGCAGCTGAGGTCCAGTCATTTCGTTTTGACAAGTAAATTCCTTCACAAGGATCATCCAAATTTTGGTATGACGACATAGAACTATATAGCACTGACATATCTGCAACACTATACACAGATGGTCAGTCTCTTTCGCCAGTGGGGCACATAATCTAAACCAATTAAACTACAAGCATATTTTTAGAATGTGGAAAAATACGATTTACCCAGAAGAGATTCACACAAGAATGCCAAGGACATACAATCTGAACAGAGATGTTTGTATCAGAAGACCTCAGGGTTCTAGGGCAATAGACCTGAAACAAGGTCACTTGTGCATATGTCAGACTGTAGAGCAAACAAGTGTATGTGTATACAGCTGGGTGACCAAGTGATGAAAGACAGCTCTAAATATATATATATATATATATATATATATATATATATATATATATGTCTTTATAAGGCTATGTTCCCATGGCATTATCTATGGATTTTCACCAACAGTACATCTTAAGCGATTCTGTAGAAAATTTGCAGCAGCAAGTGTGCTTTTTGTTGCAGATTCACCAGCACTTTAAACCTGTAGCATGTCAATCTTTTGCTGCGGATCTTAAATCTGCACCGTAAGCGTAGACACCCACTGGCGTTTTATTCTCTCTTGTGCTGCGAAAGCAAGTGAAAACACTTGCAGCGCAAGAAAAACGCTGGAATATCGCCAGTGTGTTCAATGGGGCCAGCGGCAGCAGCGCTAGCCCCATTGAAAACATAGGGAAAATACCGCGGACTTCTGCCACAGCTGTGACAGCTGTGGCAGGAGTTTCCTTCTTCCCCGCGGGGACCGCGGAGATGAAGGAATCCTCTGACATAGCTGTGACAGCTGTGGCAGAGGTGCAGAATGCTATCCAATTGTTTTCAATGGGGTTGGCGCTGCTTTCAATGGGGCCCCATTGAAAGCAGTGGTTTGTGGCAACCCCCGCAGTATAATTTTCGGGGAAGGGCTTGAAATATAAGCCCTTCCCTGAAAATCACCATTAGCTGGATAAAAAAACTAAAAAAAATGTACTCACCTCTCTGCTGCTCAGACGCGTCCTCCATCTGGCTCCCCTGCACTGCTGTCCAGCACTTTCAGCACAGCCCTTTCAGGAGGTGGGGATTTTTAAATCCCCGCCTCCTGAAAGGGCTGTGCTGATTGGCTGACCACTCAGCCAATTACAGCCAGCTCTTAGCTATTCATTCATGAATTAGACAATTCCACTGCAGTTTCAATGCAAATGTTTTCTGCAGTTTGTGGATGAGATCAAACTATAATGGATACAATAGCTATTCCAGGCATCTGGTGATGCAACTAATAAGATGTGTGTAAATCTCATCCACCATGCTGCTGTTGTAATGCTGCATGGAAATTTTAGCACAGAAAATCTGCAGTATTAAAAGGGTTGTTGCCAAGAAGGCATCTCTATTCATATGCCTTATTAGGGCACGTGAATATAATAGAACGGGGTTCTCCACTTGGAAACCCCATCTCTGTCCCAGAACAAAGAGCTGGTCAGTAAGACAGATAGTGCTCTCGCTCTCTATCTAACTATGGTGTGGAAAAAACCTCAACGGTAGCTTAAACCTTTAACAATTGGTTTCAGGCTTTTTCAATCCTTGGGTGTATTATCAGAAGCGTTTGGAGCGTTTCTCCCAACTGATTGTATATTTTGACACTATTTTTAGAGCCCATTACAGACACAATCGGTCTGCCTGTTGACACTATGATGAGGAATTTTGTAGGTTCCTATCCTTAAGACCTGAGATGGACTGTGACTTGCAAGCTACAGCTGTCTGGATTAATCTTATGATGGGTCAGTTTGATAGTGACCCATCATTCCAGTGCCACTCCAGTCAGTTTCAGGTCTTCATCCAGAGCTGCTGTAATGCAAGGAACTGGTGCATGTTGGTCTTTCAATAAAGGACACTGCCAGTTCTGTGCTTTATGCAAGTTCCAGCATGAATTTTCCTTCTAAGGGGCGCTCATTCCATGCTCCACTGTTTTAAAAAGCTAAGCACTACGTTACGTGTGGTGAGTACGTCACCTGAGATTTGTGTGCTGTGCGCTACGTGTGGAGACGCCGTCACCTGAGATTCGTGCGCTACGTGTGGTGAGTACGTCACCTGAGATTTGTGTGCTGTGCGCTACGTGTGGAGACGCCGTCACCTGAGATTCGTGCGCTACGTGTGGTGAGTACGTTACCTGAGATTTGCGCGATGCCACCTGACGCAACCTGACTTTTTTTGCAGATTCGTGCGCTATGTGTGGAGATGCGGCCACCTGAGATTTGTGCGCCTTTTTGCAAACTTACGTGTGGAGAGGATCCTGACGTTTGGAAGCGTTTTGAGAAAAATTTCACTTAGATTTGTGGAGACGCGGCCACCTGAGATTTGTACGCTGTGCGCTACGCGTGGAGACGCGGTCACCTGAGATTTGTGCACTGTGCGCTACTGGTGGTGAGTACCCACCTGAGATTTGTGCGCTGTGCGCTACATGTGGAGACGCGGCCACCTGAGATTTGTGCGCTGTGCGCTACGTGTGGAGACGCGGTCACCTGAGATTTGTGAGCTGTGCGCTACGTGTGGTGAGTACCCACCTGAGATTTGTGCGCTATGTGTGGAGACTCGGCCACCTGAGATTTGTGCGCTACGTGTGGAGACGCGGCCACCTGAGATTTGTGCGCTACGTGTGGAGACGCCGTCACCAGAGAGTTGGGCGCTGTGCGCTACGTGTGGAGACGCGGCCACCTGAGATTTGTGCGCTGTGCGCTACGTGTGGAGACGTGGCCACCTGAGATTTGTGCGCTGTGGTGGAGACGTGGCCACCTGAGATTTGTGCGCTGTGTGCTACGTGTGGAGACGCGGCCACCTGAGGTTTGTGCGCTGTGGTGGAGACGCGGCCACCTGAGATTTGTGCGCAACGTGTGGAGACGCCGTCACCTGAGATTCGTGTGGTGAGTACGTCACCTGAGATTTGCGCGACGCCACCTGACGCAACCTGACTTTTTTTTGCAGATTCGTGTGCTACGTGTGGAGACGCGGCCACCTGAGATTTGTGCGCTGTGCGCTACGTGTGGAGACGCGGCCACCTGAGATTTGTGCGCCAAGTGTGGAGACGCCGTCACCTGAGATTCGTGCGCTACGTGGGGTGAGTACGTCACCTGAGATTTGTGTGCTGTGCGCTACGTGTGGAGACGCTGTCACCTGAGATTCGTGCGCTACGTGTGGTGAGTACGTCACCTCAGATTTGTGTGCTGTGCGCTACGTGTGGAGACGCCGTCACATGAGATTCGTGCGCTACGTGTGGTGAGTACGTCACCTGAGATTTGCCTGACGCAACCTGACTTTTTTTGCAGATTCGTGCGCTACGTGTGGAGATGCGGCCACCTGAGATTTGTGCGCCTTTTTGCAAACTTACGTGTGGAGAGGATCCTGACGTTTGGACGCGTTTTGAGAAAAATTTGGCTTCGCTCGGACACCAGCTGACATAACTCGGCGAGGTAAGCTGATGCATCTGCCAAAATTTTCATCACGTGCATCTGCTCATACGTGCATATTTGCGCATATTAGCAGGTTTTTGCTTGCATCTGCTCATATCTGCATATTTTGCGTATATTTGCAGGTTTTCGCTTGCATCTGCTCATATGTGCATATTTGGCATGAATTAATATCTGCTTATCCTTTCCTTCTCAACAGGTATGTGTTTTCTCCTGCAATTGATGTCCACCCACCCCCCTGCTGCTTTCATCTCTGCTTAACCTGCACCATTGCTATTTTCCTGCATCTTTTCACTATTATGCTTATGGTATGTGTTTCTTGCCTAGCTTGACTACTGGCCATATTTCTGCATCTCCCCCCCTCATATAGTATCATCCCCCACTTCTATGCCCATTTTTTAGTGTGGAGGTGTTTATTTATGTAAGCGAGCCATAAAACCTCTGGGTGGGTCACTAGCCAGTCGCTTAACGAACCTAATTTGAACTAGTCCCTCCCAGGTGTTGGCTGTAGCTTGGCTTTAATAGTAGTATCTCTTCACTGACACGCATGTGGCAGTGTACGCATGTGGTCCCTGTGACGAAGTGGGCCCGTGATTAAGTGTGACTTCCATGCAGTTTAACATGGCAAGAGACAGGTACACCACAAACTCTGCTTTAAAGGGGTTGTCCCGCGCCGAAACGGGTTTTTTTTTTTTTCAACCCCCCCCCCCCCCCCGTTCGGCGCGAGACAACCCCGATGCAGGGAAGTAAAGAAAGTTTACCGGAGCGCTTACCTTAATTCCCGCGCTCCGGTGACTTCAATACTTACCGCTGAAGATGGCCGCCGGGATCCTCTGTCTTCGTGGACCGCAGCTCTTCTGTGCGACCACTGCCGATTCCAGCCTCCTGATTGGCTGGAATCGGCACGTGACGGGGCGGAGCTACACGGAGCCGCTCTCTGGCACGAGCGGCTCCATAGAAGACTGCTGAAGACCCGGACTGCGCAAGCGCGGCTAATTTGGCCATCGGAGGCCAAAAATTAGTCGGCACCATGGAGACGAGGACGCCAGCAACGGAGCAGGTAAGTATAAAACTTTTTATAACTTCTGTATGGCTCATAATTAATGCACAATGTATATTACAAAGTGCATTATTATGGCCATACAGAAGTGTATAGACCCACTTGCTGCCTCGGGACAACCCCTTTAATTCCTCTCGTTTCAAAGCTATTGCAAATGCTTTCACCTCTCTTCTAATCCTTGCTCTCAGTCTCAGAACTTCTTCCAAGTGCCCCCAACCGGGGCACACTATTCACAACAGCCCCTCTCTCCTGTCCTCCCCTATGCACAGCCCGCACGCACTCTATACTTTCTTACTAAGCCTCACACACCCTAATACCACTAACAAACATTACTGCCATCCCCACAAATCTCCTAATCATCTGCTCACGCTTGCTATTTTGCTGCTACTAGCAGCTGGGGATATCTCTCCCAATCCTGGCCCTCCCTCCACTGCTCTTAACTATTACCCCCTACCTGACTCGCTAGGACACCCCTCAAGCCCCACTGCTAGCCCATGCATACCCTCCCCCAACTCCTTTCAATGTGCCCTCTGGAATTGCCAGTCAGCATGTAACAAACTCCCCACCATCCACGACTATTTTACTGCCCATTCTTTTAATCTGCTCGCTCTCACAGAAACGTGGATCCAGCAGTCTGACACGGCCTCCCCTGCTGCACTGTCCTACAATGGCCTGCAGTTCTCCCATACCCCGAGACCAGACGACAGGCGTGGCGGAGGAGTAGGTGCTCTTCTCTCCCCGAAATGTACCTATCAGGTCATCCCCCCTGTACCCTCACTCACTTTTCCATCATTTGAGGTACATATGCTACGGCTTTTCCGCCCGCTGTCCATGCGAGTAGCAGTCATCTATCGCCCCCCAGGTGCTGCTCGCCTGTTTTTGGACCACTTTGCTGCCTGGCTCCCCCACTTCCTATCCTGCGAAATCCCAACCCTCATCTTAGGCGATTTTAACATCCCCACTAATGACCCCATCTTCCGATCTGCCTCTCAGCTTCTTTCGCTCACCTCCTCTCTTGGTCTCTCTCAACTCACAGCCTCTCCCACTCACAGGGATGGCAATACTCTGGATCTGGTCTTCCTCCGGCTTTGCTCTGCTTCCAACTTCACTAACTCCCCTCTCCCACTCTCAGATCATAACATCCTCTCTTTCTCTGTCACACTCCCTAACATCTCTCCACACCCACCTACCTATCGTACCTACAGGAACTTAGAGGCCATCCACACACAAGACTTTGCTGAATCCCTACAGTCCTTTCTGTCCCCCATCTCTCTCCTCTCCTGCCCCAACCTGGCTGCCGCTCACTACAACACCGCTCTCAAACATGCCCTGGAAGAAGCGGCGCCCCCCAGGACCCGAGCCATCCGATGTAGACCACGGCAACCCTGGCTCACACCTCAAACGCGCTTCATCCGGCGGTGCTCTAGAAGTGCCGAACGGCTGTGGAGGAAGTCGCAAACGTCTGCAGACTTTCTCCACTACAAATTCATGCTCAAAACTTACAACTTCGCCCTCCACCACGCCAAACAAGTCTACTTTACCTCTCTCGTCTCCTCACTATCGCACAACCCTAAACAGCTCTTTGATACTTTTCACTCCCTTCTCAGCCCTAAACTGCAGCCCCCGGTGACGGATCTCAGTGCTGTTGAACTGGCTGCCTATTTCAAAAAGAAAATTGATGACATCCGTCAAGAAATAACCTCCCAATCCCAGACTAGCCCTGACCTTAGTCTTGTCAGCACTGCAGCTAGCTCCTGCTCACTGTCTGTACTCAGACCAGCAACAGAGGAAGAAGTCTCCAAACTGCTCTTCTCTGCTCGCCCAACCACCTGCGCTAGCGACCCTCTCCCCTCACACCTCCTCCGATCCCTCTCCCCAGTGGTCATCTCGCATCTCACCACTATATTCAACCTCTCTCTGGCATCTTTCCCTCTTCTTTCAAACATGCCATCATATCCCCATTGCTAAAGAAGCCGACTCTTGACGCAACTGACGTTGCCAATTACCGACCCATCTCAAACCTCCCCTTCATCTCCAAATTACTAGAACGGCTGGTTTACTCCCGCCTTGTAAGCTACCTATCAGAGAACTCTCTCCTCGACCCCCTGCAGTCTGGCTTCCGACCCCAACACTCCACAGAAACTGCCCTTACAAGGGTATCAAACGACCTACTGTCAGCCAAATCGAGGGGTGACTACTCCCTACTGATCCTCCTCGATCTCTCTGCAGCATTTGACACAGTTGACCACAAACTCCTCCTCAGTATGCTTCGCTCCATCGGCCTAAAGGACACTGCTCTCTCCTGGTTCTCCTCCTACCTATCTGACCGCTTTTTCAGTGTCTCCTTTGCTGGCTCTACCTCTCCTTCTCTTCCCCTTGCTGTTGGGGTCCCCCAAGGCTCGGTCCTTGGCCCCCTCCTTTTCTCTATCTACACAGCCCCTGTTGGACAAACCATCAGGAGCTTTGGCCTCCATTACCACCTCTATGCTGATGACACCCAGTTATACACCTCTTCCCGTGACATCTCTGCACCTTTCCTCCAAAACATCACCGACTGTCTGTCCGCTGTCTCTAACACCATGTCCTCTCTCTACCTAAAACTAAACCTCTCTAAAACTGACCTGCTGGTGTTTCCTCCTTCCACCAACCGACCTCATCCTGACATCTCCATCTCAGTGTGTGGCGTCACCATAACTCCTAGACAACATGCCCGCTGCCTTGGGGTCATATTCGACTCAGATCTCTCATTTACTCCCTACATCCAGTCAGTGGCCCGAACATGTCGGCTGCACCTAAAGAACATCTCAAGAATCCGCTCCTTTCTCACCATAGACACGCTGAAAACGCTTGTTGTTGCCCTCATCCACTCACGGCTCGACTATTGCAACTCCTTGCTGGTCGGCCTCCCCTGCACCAGACTCTACCCTCTCCAATCCATCCTGAATGCGGCAGCCAGGCTCATATTACTGTCCAGCCGCTACTCAGATGCCTCTGCCCTGTGCCGGTCACTGCACTGGCTGCCAGTTAAATACAGAATTCAATTTAAACTTATTACCTTCATCCACAAAGCCCTCCACAGTGCAGCGCCCCCCTATATCGCCTCCCTCATCTCAATCCATCACCCAGCCCGGGCTCTCCGCTCGGCAAACGAAACTAGACTGCACACCCCTCTAATTCGAACTTCTCACTCCCGCCTCCAAGACTTCTCCAGAGCA